>NC_056729.1:1998086335-1998241335 GCF_019279795.1 Protopterus annectens | reverse complement strand
GTTTATGGATGTGGTGAGAGAGGACATGCAGGTGGTTGGTGTGGCAGAGCAAAATGCAGAGGACAGGAAGAAATGAAAACAGATGATCTGCTGTGGGGACCCCTAACGGGAACAGCTGAAAGAAGATGATGATGACGATATAGACATAAAAAAACATGCACCCAACACACCACATTTTCCTACTACAGAGTACATTGACTAATGGAAAGTCCCATGACCTCAGACGCAGTGCACAAGTCCCTGCTTTCACTCTTGTAGTTCTACTACTCTGTGGGGTTACATTATCAACAAGAACTAAGTTTATTCACGTTATCAGATTAGTAAATGCTGTTAGCATACTTCTATTTTTATTTCATTCATATTTGTGACATGAAGCTTGCTCCTTGAATCTCTCCTGCAGATGTCATGTGTCTATTGTAACCAACCAGCTCAAGATGCAATAAGCAAATGGTTAAATATTTTAAAATAAAACAAAGGAAAGGAAGGAAACAAAAGCATATTATTGCAGAAACATCCAAGCACTTTATTAGTACCAAGAAAGATTAAGATATAGGCATATTTTTCAATAACTGAATTTATCAAAAAACAAACCACAATGAAGCCAAACAAGAGGAAAATCATTTTAAGGCTGCATGAATCATAACTGTGTTATTACTTGACCAGAAGTGAAGACAGTGTCTCTTTAGACAGCCTTGTGAGGAGGTATTATGCATAAAACTAGTGGGACAGGTATAAGCTAAATCTCAACTGAAGTAGAAACCAAGTTATTTGTTATTCTAAACCCTGACAACTTCACTGGTGTAGAACGTGTAACCTGTCCTGGACTAAGACATGCAGTAATTGTTGGATATTTTACAACATGGAGCATAGAACAATTGTCACAGCTGATAAAATGGTCGAATCAGCTTTCCAAAAGGGAAACACTGACACTATAAGGGATGAAATACACACCCATTTAAATCCATACCAAAAAAAGACTACAATTCAGAATGGAAATAATGTACAGCCCTCTTACAGAACTAATAACATCACTTAAAAATAATATTTTCAAATATTTACTAACAAAATAGAAACTATCATGAAATAAAAGCCTATACGAACATTCACACAGCAAATACAAATGAAAGTAACCACAAAAGAAGCACCAGCGCTGGTCACATAACCAACAGATTAACAACCCATTCAGCAAAACTGACACATGAACATCTCAAACAACAAAAACCAGCACTGATTATGACACTGTCAACATAATCTTTCAGCAGACGTAAGCACAAAATTAAATACAAACATAATACATATAAAACAATAAACTATAATAAGCGTGTGTTAAAGTGCTTCCACTCTAATCTAAAATATGCAAAATGTATTTACTATCACTATGTAAAAAGAATTAAAATAACAAGAAAGTCACTAGAATATTCAGAAAAGCATCATCAGCAATAAAATTATAGAAGTGCATGACAGGAATAATGGATGCAAGGGAAGTAGGTCATTCTGGTATTAAGACAAGACATTGGTATACTCTTTCAACAGAGGTAAGCACACAATGAAATAAAACTGAAATATGAAACATCATATAAAAAAAAAAGTGAAAAAGTGCACATGAAAGTGATGCCATTCATATCTAGACATGCAAATAAATGTTATTTTTTTTAAAAAAAGAAATAAAATATAATAAATTAAATAAAAAATAAGTGCAGAAGAAAATTGGCTGAGACTCTTTATTCAGAAAGTGTCTCCTAGGTTCAAAACTACCATTGTTGTGCCTTTTTTCCCTTATTCTCCCAGTTTGTGTAGCAAAACCTCAGACATGGTATGGCTGCCATCCAAGCAGCCATCAGTTTTTCCCCCAAGAATGAGCATTCCTTCTGCATGCCACACGGTACCAAAGTTCAGATGTATAAATACGTAATGTGGGGCTTATAAACTGCATCTGTAAGTCACATTACCCCTAACACCCACCCTGTTGTAGTCTGACACCCTCATCCATCTATGGTCTCCATCAGAGATTGTAGGCAACATATATATCCTGGTACACATTCCCTTAGCCCATCCTACTGGGGAGCTGGGTAGACACCACCTCATCATTCCTCTCACTTCCCAGTTGACTCCTCTAACACTCATGTCATTAATCATTTCAGTACCATCTGGGTCATTATTAGGCCTTCATCTGTCCAGACAACATGTTGTTGTTGTCTTTCGGCTTTTCCCGGTTAGGGGTCACCACAGCGGAACTCCGGTCCGCTAATGATTAGCAGTAGATTTTTCATGAACACCGAGGTGCCATCTTGACGTTCAACCTTCAACAAAGGCACGCCCATTTACGCATGTCTTTTGAACACCCACCCAACCGCAGGGAGGACATGCAAACTCTACACAGAAGGCACTCCCCGCACTCCAGCTGAGAATCGAACGGGAGAACCTCTTGCTGTGAGGTAACAACGCTACCGCTGCACCACAGCAGAAGTCATATCTGTCTAGACTACATAGCTGACTGAAAAAAATGATTTAACAGGAATAATGGATGATACAAAATTGGGTCATTGTGGCTTGCAGCCTAGTATGAGTGTTTATTCCCCTGACCTTCACCCTCAGCACCCACGCCTGGCCAGACATGACTAAATCCTACCATCACACACTCTACCAAGCTATTTCTGTATCAAAGCATATATTTCACTGTTTCAAACATCTGCACAAAAGCTAATTCCAATCATGAAGCTTAAGGGCCTTATATAAACATTCAATATCACTTATAAATGTAAGAAACATTTCAGCATTATGCACATTACTATCAACATTTTCAAAAGATATAGACTTATTTTCTATACAGTTTGGGAAGGATGTTCAAATGTTAAGATCCTTGCTGCCCATTGAATAAATTTCTTTTTTTATTTGGGAAGCTGCATTCCAATTTCAATTCATATCTTCTGTCAGATTGCTATTTTTTTCCCATTTTTTTCCATTCATGCCCAAATATTGTTCTTAGTAAACAACATTTGTTTGCATCTTCTATATGAGTTAGTTGTATGAGTGAATAATTTCATCCCTGCCTATGTATGATTAACTTTTTTTCTTTTAAAGACATGGATTTTTTATTTATCTTTATGTGTCCATTGAAGAGACCCTAGAAGTATACAGTTACAGTGATGTAAATCTCCAAACTACTACAGGAAAGGTTATAGTAAATGTAGGACTTGCTCCTTCACAGAAATGATGGAAACTAGCACAAGTTATGTATTAAGTCATTAATATTAGTTGGTGAGCATTTGTTGTACGCAGCTGTTTGATATTGTATGATCAGGTCTTGTCAGCTGGGAATGGTACTGAACAAGGCATGTTTACTAAATCATTTATTGTCACATTTAATAAATGTCATTGTCATTACTAAATCTGGCCAGCTTGTTAAAGCGTTGTGCTGCACAGTGAGTGCCTAGTTGTCCCGTTCATTTCTCAGCTGTAGATCCTTCTGTGTAAAATCTACACATCCTCCTTGTGACCATGAGTTTTCAGTTTTACACTGGGTACTCTGCTTTCCTTGACTAGCTTCAGGCTTAGAAATCATTGCCAGTAGGTATGTGTACCACGTGTACTTGTCCTGTGATGGGCTGGCACCCAGTTCTAGATTAACATCTACGTAACCTGACCACTGAGTTTTGGAATAGGTTCTGACTCGCCCACTCCTCTGTGACACTGTATTGAATTAAGTTGGTAATCAGAAAATAAATAAGTGAATGAATGAACAAAAACATGTGACTGTGTAGATTATAGTGTTGTATTTGCCAGAAAGGTGAAAGTATCATCACATCATCTAGTATAAGACAGTGTCAACTGCATTATAACAAATGAGTTGTTTAACTCATTTCCTCCAGTACAGCTCTTTTGAGTGTGTACCTTTAACTCCCAGTTGGTGTGGCTTACGCCTTTAAAAAAATGAAGTTATCACCTTACAGTTCTAAAAAATACTCATTGACAGAGTCCAAATATCAATACAGTTGTGTTTGCCATCATGTATGCTTCAAGATAAAATATTCTGATGCCTTGTATGTAGTATGGTCTTGGAATTATTAATGCAGACATGAACAAGTAATATTTAATGCCTAGAGGTGCAGTAAGGGGTCACTGCAGTGCCTGTAGGTGCACTAAGCTGTAATGAGGACTGACAGCACTCCCAGCAGCAGTCATAAAAATCTAGTGGTATAACACAGGGTTCTGTTCAGGGACGCTAGTTATACAACCATTGTGTTGGGATATTAACATAAACAAAGATGCTCAATATAATTAACATGTTACTGATATCAAAAATGGAGTACTTAATGCTTTAATACACATGTTCTCTTTACTTTATATATATCATATAATCTTGAGCTCAGAAGATCAAGCTCCCTTTAAACATCAAGATATGCTGTTAGTTGGTAATGCAGAATAATTTGGACTTACCTTAAGCTATGTAGGGGTGTTTGTGGAGGAAATGAATGTGCTCACTCACCTAGAAATATAGTATGATGATAAGCAGACCTTTAAGGTACACTGTTGTATGTTGAAATGATAAATCTAGGAAGGTTGAATTAATTATATCTCACTTGCTAAGTTCAAGACAGAGCATATGACAATAGCATAGAATTCCTTCATGAATGTATTTGTTAATAAAATTGTGAGAAAATAGAGACAACTCGCTTAAAACTTCTCAGGTCTAATGTACATGAAGTAGATTATTCAATTTAAGTTTTTAGAGTTATACAATCTGAGTAATCAGTGGTAGGAAAGAAACATGGTTTGTACATATTAACCTCTCAGTGACATTTTCCTTTAAGAATATGGTGCTCTTGGTTTGAAAGGTGGTATTAGTAATTAAAATAAGATAAGGTAATGCCATTTGGGTCTATATCATAACATCAAAGTTGTAAAACCTTGAATGTTATGATATCGAACGACAACAGAACATCAAATTCTTTCCCAGGGAAAGAATTCAGTGGGCCGTTTCTGTGGCTTCGCTATTTCCTCCACTGTGGTGCAATCTTGGAGTTGGTATATTTAAGTCGGGGGGTGGAAGCACAGCCCCACGTTAAGGCCCCCTTTGCAGTGTTTGTGTGTTTTGTGCTGGAACAGTGATTTTTTTCCCAGGGAAAAAAATCGCTGTTCTCATCTTTCAGAGTTTTGGGTTTTCACTGTTAACAGTTCGATGATATTGTATTCGATGTTATCACGTTTTGATCTTGTGATATAAACCCATGCCATTTAAAATACAAATTTTAAAAATGTAAGCAGCTGTGATTGGGTTATTTTGACTAATCGGTTTATAGATTAGTACTAGGCTAACTGCCCTTGTGAGCCATTTTAAGCCTAGCCAATTTCTCCCTGTGAGACTCAAACCCTGTACCTTGTGTTTGCAAGGCAAACACCTTAACTATTAGGCCACCCACCCAACCCATGTAGTTGTGACATCCCATCCCCATGTCAAAATGTGAAAAATGGGATTGATGACAATGACAACAGTGGTGTATACATGTATCTATACATATGGAAGTTGTACTTTTCATCAATGGGTGTTTCTGTCAAAAAATGAAAAATGTCAAATGCCAGTAGCACAAACTCCAGGCCTCGAAAGGCCTTCAAAGAGTCTGCCACCAGTAAATCAGCAATCAAATCCCGTCTTCCCTACCTACCTGTCCAGAAGTACAGTTGTATATACTTACCATAAATCTAGATGTTCGAGTATATTCACTGTTGCAGTCATCACATTCAGGTTATCCCTGCCAAGGTAGTCCTCGGCCAGCCCGAATACCAGAGGCTTAGTATTTCTGCGTCAGTTGCTGTCACTTCAGGACTGACATCAGGTATAAAGTAAGGTAGCCGACACCATTACATCAGTTTTTCTTGCCCTAACCTGTCAGGAGCCCTCAAGTAGAAGCCAGGTTCTGGTGGAAGAACCCCAACAGTAGAAAGTAAAAACCAATATGTCCCTTGTAAGGAAAGAGAAGAAAAAAAGGGATGGAGGGAAGCAAACCAGAATGGCAACAGTGAATACACTCAAACATCTACATTTATGGTAAATGTACGCAACTGAACTATGTTCTTCATGTTTCACTGTTGCAGTCATCATATTTGGGTTGATTCACCAAGCTGAGGAAATGGGTGTTGGCAGTCAAGGAAACTAGGGCATGGCTAAGATGCCCTGCAAGACTGCAGAGGCAAACCCTGCCCTGGATTTGGAGAAGAGAGGCAGGTGGTAATGTTTAGTAAAAGTGTGCACAGATGTCCAGGTGGCAGCCTCCAGGATGTCCGTGGTGGGGACTTCTCTGAGGAAAGCTGCAGAGGTGGAGGCTGCTCTGGTGGAGTTTGTCCTGACCCCCTTCGGGGGAGGCTTTTCATGCTGTTTGTAACAGAAATGGATGCAGTGTTCTATCCATTTGGAAATGATTTGTTTGGACATGGCTTTGCCTTTTGCCCCTGTAGCAAAGCTAACCAGCAATTGATCAGACTTTATAAAGGATTTAGTCCTATCTAGATAGAATCTGAGCTGTCTGTGCACATCTAGAGAGTGCAGGATCCTTTCTCCCTCGTTCTGAGGATTAGGAAAAAAAGGTGGGCAAATGAATGGATTGGTTGAGAGCCACACTGGACACTAGCTTGGGCATGAAGGATGGGTTAGTCATGAGGGATACACTGTCAGAATGAAAGATGATGAAGGGTTCCACAGCCATGAGGGCTTGCAGCTCAGAGACTCTTCTGGCTGAAGTGATGGCCAGAAGGAAAACTGTCTTCCAGGAGAGAAATTTTAGTTCTGCAGAAGAAGCTGGTTTGAAGGGGGGCATTGTGAGCTTTTCCAACACAAAGTTAATGTCTCAAGCTGGGGTTGGTGCTGTTCTGGGTGGCCTCAAGTTGCTAGCACCTCTTAGGAACTGTTTGATCAAGGGGTGTGAGAAAAGGGGCTGCTCAGTGGGAAAATGAGCAGAGATAGCAGAGGCATGAACGTTAATAGAGGAATAATAGATGCCACTGTGTAGTAGGTCAGCTAAGTAATCCAGGATGAGAGGGAGGGCTGTGCTGTATTGGCTCCCTTAGCCTGAATCCAGGTGCAGAACCTTTTGCATTTGTCAGCATAAGACTTCCTAGTGCTAGGGCATCTGGCCTCATGTATAACATCTAGAACCAGTTTACTGAGGTTGTCAGATTGATTGGGGGTTAGGGGATAAGCCAAGCTGCCAGATTGAGTGTCTGCAATTGGGGATGCATGAATTCCCCTTCCCTCTGGGTCAGAAGGTTTGGAATCTGAGGAAGATGCCATAGTGGCAGTGGGGACAGGCTGCGCAGCAAGGGGTACCAGTGCTGGCCAGGCCAGTCTGGAGCAATAAGAATTGTCCTTGGTTTTTCCTCCTTTATTCTGGGCAGTACCCTGGTAATGACAGGTAGTGGAGGAAAGGCATAGACCAATAGATTGACCCAGTGGAAGGACAGGGCATCCACTTTCCAAGTCATGCAGTGATGCTCCCTGGTGCAGAATTTGCTGATCTGATGGTTGGTCTGGGAAGCAAAGAGGTTGACCTTTGGGGTGCCCCATTTCTGAGTTATTAGGGTGAAGGTTCTTCTGTTGAGCTGCCACTCATGTGGGTCCGGAAGATTTCTTCTTAATTAGTCTGCCAGAAAGTTGAGAGAACCTGGTAGGAATTCTGCTAACAGGTGGAGTTGCATGGCAGAGACTGTGTGCCAAAGGGTCATGGCCAGCCTGCATAGAGGGTAGGAGTGGGTCCCTCCCTGCTTGTTGATATACCACATTACAGTGGTGGTGTCTGATTTGATCAGGAGAGCTCCTGAGGAGAGAAGGGGTTTAAAAGCTATCAAGGCATGCTGGACAGCCATCATCTCTTTTTGGTTGATGTGCCGAGGGATTTGCTGTGGGCTCCATTGGCCCTGTATGTACATGCCATCTAGGTGTGCACCCCAGGCATAGTCTGATGCATTTGTGGTGAGGGTCTGGGTGGCAGGTGGTGGTGAGAAAGGTAGTCCCTTGTTGTGGGAGCATGCTGTTGCCCACCAAAGAAAATATTTTCTGAGGCAAGGAATTATAGGTATAAGAGTCTCCAGGTCTTGAGAGTGTTGACACCAAAGGCTTTTTAGGTACCATTGAAGTTTCCTCATATGCAGTTTGGCATATGGAATGAATAGTATGCCAGATACCATGAATCCCAGAGCTTGCAGGATCTTCCTTGCAGATAGCTGGGGTCTGGTGGCTAGTTGAGAGAAGTAGGCTGTCAGGACATTTTGCTTTTCGGGTGTAAGGAATGTCATCTGAGATGCTGTGTGCAGGCTTGCTCCCTGGAATAGAATCCTTCAGGTGGGCAACTGTTTGTATTTCTTTTCATTGATTGTGTACCCTAGGGAGGTTAGTAGGGACTTCACAAAGGCCAGGTGCTTGAGCAGCTTTTCCTGGCTGTCTGCTTGAATTAGGCAGTCGTCTAAGTATGGGTAAATCTGGAAATTCCTTTGTCTGCAAAAGGCAATGGCCAGAGCCAGACATTTTGTGAAAACTCTGGGAACAGTAGATATGCCAAAGGGAAGTGCAGAGAACTGAAAGTGGTGAGATCCTGCCCTGAACTGGAGATATTTTCTGCATGATTCCCTGATAGGAATATGAAGGTAGGCCTCTTTTAGATCTAGGGTGACTAGCCAAGCATCCTTGGAGAGCATGGGTAGCAGCTGCTAGAGGGTGAGCATTTTGAATTTTGGGATCACCAGGAAGGTGTTTAGAATGGATAGATTGAGGATGGGGCACCAGTTCCCCTCTTTTTTGGGTACCAGAAAAAGTTTGGAGTAGAAATCTTGGCCTCTCTGTTCTGCAGGAACGTGCTCCACTGCCCTCATGGAAAGCAGGGAAAGGACTTGCTTTTGCACCTCTGCCCACTGGCTTGGAGGTAGATCTGGGAACCCTTTTGGGGTAGGAAGGGTGTGGAAAGTAAATTTGTATCCCTGGTACACTAAGTTGAGAACCCAGCGGTTGTTGGTAATGGTGGCCCAGGTGCTTGTGTGAAAGGAGAGTTTTCCTCCTAGGGGTAAAAGAAGGTGGGCGGGGGGATGAGTCACTGTGAGTTCTTACCATAATGGGGTGGCTTAGAACTACCATGTTTAAAGTGGAGGTAGTCCACTGCTTAGATCTCTGCATTCCCTGTGGCTGCTGTCTGGGGGGTCTGGTTCCCCAGGGTCTGGGCTGGACTGACTTAGTGGGAGCAGGAAAGGACCAGTGCTTGGTGGGACAATGCCTGCTGAACCTGGGTGGCTGGACCTGTAAGAAATCCTTAACTGTCTGCATAGATTTTGCTTTTCTTCCATCTTTTTCAAGACTTCTTCTGCCTTAGTGCCAAATAGTTGTCTTTGTGCAGGGGGACATCCAACAATTTAGATTTGACATGGTCTGGCAAGAGCTGTTCCTTAAGCCATGCTTGTCTTCTAATGACAGATCCAGTGACTGCTGCTCTGCAAGAAGCTTCTAGGGCATCAACACTACAGTGCAAGGTGTGTTTAGTTACTTGACTTGCAGAATGCATTAAATCTTGTAACGCTTTAGATTCTACACAAACAGGAAAGGAAGACATTTTTTATTTGAGGAGTTCCAGGGTATGTTGCTGAAATTTTAGCATATGGAACTGACAATTTAGTGCCCTGATAGCAAGAGTAGCTGAGGTGTATACTTTTTTACCTCATCTGTCCAGTGCTCGGAAATCCCTATCTGAGGGGGTGGGATTCTTAGCAGAGGTTGGTTTAATCCCTTTAGGCCCTTGAGAAATTGCCTCAGGGTCAGCAGTAGGAGTTTTAAAAAGAAATCTGTGTGAGTCAGGGACTCTGTAGTACCTAACTAGTTTTCTGGGTGCAGGAGGGAGGGTGACAGAGTCAAACTGGATACCAAGAAAACATCATCCACAACATCCAGGACTGGGGGGATGGCCACAGGTCTGTGCTGTGGGAGATCTAAGAATTCCCTGAGTCTCTTTTTAGACTGAGGGTAGTCCTGATTCTCCCATTGGAAATGCTCCCTTAAGGTATGAAGGGTTTCGCCAGGGGAAAAATCCTCTGGGGGAGAGGTGGAAGGGACGGAATCCTCTGTATCAGAATCCTCATAAGTAGAGAGGGGTTGCATGTCTTCATATTCAGATGCCTCAGAGTCATCTGACTCTTGTTCAGACAAAACTACAGGGGACAGATCTCTTTTCCTTTTGGAGGGGGTAGCTTGGCTTCCCCTGATCAGCATGATAAGGTATTTTACCATTTATGCATTTGAGACTGAGGCAAGGAAGCAGGTGCCTGAGATTGGGTCGTCGGTTTCATGGGTGTGGTTCATAACCACAGGGGACAGATCTCTTTTCCTTTTGGAGGGTGTAGCTTGGCTTCCCCTGATCAGCATGATAAGGTCTTTTGCCATTTATGCGTTTGAGATTGAGGCAAGGAAGTAGGTGCCTGAGATTGGGTCGTCAGTTTCATGGGTGTGGTTCGTACCCTGGGCCTAAGAAACTTGGTAGTATTTGAAAGAACTGTTGTCGCAAAAAAAGACGTCTGTTTGTGTCAAGAATAGGTAGTGCAAAGGACTTCCTCAAAAACCGGTGCCTGCTCAGCTGCTCTGGACCTATCCAAGGTAGAGACGACCGCATGATCCTTAGCTGAAGAAGAGTTTTGCGGCATACTGGACTCTGAAAGGGTCTCGGTACCGGCCTGTGAATCCACAGAAGCGGGCATCAGAGGCTGCAAAAGCATCACTGAGGAAAGGAGAACTGACGACTAGCTTAACGGAAGCATCATCGGTAGGTTTGGACCTGTGCAGTCTGTCTCTATCTTTATCTTTACATTTTTTCAAAAGATCTGCTGTTGGATGGCTTACCAAAGCCATATCGAAGTTCGATGACTGTAAGCGAAAATATCTACCTACAATAAGGGCCCGATGACAGATAGTTCTGGCATTGAACAAAGCACAGAAGCGATAACAGGGGACATTGTTGTCTGGGCCCAAACAAGTGACGCAGTAAGAATGAAAGTCTCGGTGTGGTATTTGCTTTCCACAGGTGAGACAATTGTTAACTTTTTCTGACATCGGTTAGTCCAAGAAAAAAGGATCCCCAATGGGGTACTTAGCTTTAGAAGACTTCAGCTTCAAATCAGTAGATGAAACACAGGTAGTGGCCGACCGGCACTCATGCAAACTGCTTCTGCTTCGGGCTCCATGGCAAGAAAGACTGATGTAATGGCATTAGCTGCCTTACTTTATACTACTGACGACCTGACATCAGCCCTGAAGCAGCAGCAACCGACTCAGAAATACTAAGCCACTGGTATTAGAGCTGGCCGAGGGCTACCCTGGTAGGGGTAACCCAAATGTGATGACTGCAACAGTGAAACATGAAGAACATCTATATTTAAAATGAATTAATGACTTGTCCTCCTTATTCTAAGAGCTAACATATTCAACCACCTGTCAGCCTGGGAATGAAATTAATTTCCTATGAAATTAGTCCAATGAGGAACAACACTGGCCAGATGTTATTTCTAGTATTCAGCAAATTCCCACCTTTATTAATACCAACTCCTACTGCAAATGAATCATTGTAAATACATGTGTGTGCCATTATCAAATCTCCCCTAATAAACCTATAACTTAATGCCAAAAGAGACAATACTTCCAGTGTCTAGCAAAATCTTGCCCTCTCTTACCTTTCATTTGCCTTGTAAAAATATATGAATTCTAATTTCCTCAGCTATAAACTACTGGGAAAGCAAACTATAGCTCTATACTCTATTATAGGTCATACAATAGTTCTTTTTTTTTAGATTGCAGACAAAACCTTGGCAACTATACTTGAAATTGTTCTTAATATATTGCCTGGTTCATAATATTATTGTCTGATAATACCCAGAAAAATGGCTCCAAAATTGAACCTATTATCAGTGTAGATGGCCCAGGTTCTTAATGACATTCATATAATTTAAAATTAAATCTTCTATAGCAGAGGAATGACAAAGACTGTCTATGCCAAAGTGTATAACTTTAGTATTCCTGATGCCAAATTACACAACATTCTCCATTGCCAAAGTGTCAAGTCTATCTAGAAAGGCTTGAATACAGTTCTGGTTATTAACTGATGTAATAACTGATCCAGTCTTGGAATCACTGCATATTTTTGAAATGATATATATCATCTGACAAAGAAAAATGAGACATGAAAATAATAAATAATAAAGGCCCAAGTACTGAACTCTGAGGAACATTACACTTAATCCCTTTCTTGTATGAGATATTATTCCCAATTTTTGTACAACATTCCTTTTTTCTAACCATTTCCCTACCTATTTTATCACATATATGTTTATCTTATAGTCTAATAATAATAATAATAATACCAAAATTTACGTGCATTGAACAGTGTCAAAGCCTTGCTCATGTCCACAAAAACTACATCAGCTGTCAAACTGACATCAAGCATTTCCCAAACATTTTGACAAAAGGATAATAAGTCGGTTACACAAGACCACCCCTAAGAAACCCATATTTGGACATATCCAATGAATATTTCATATCATCAAAATATATTAATTTAGAATTATCTCAAAACATTTCCACAAGATGCAACTAGGCCTAAAATTTCCAACATCTGAAGAATCACCTCCTTTAGGAATAGGGATTACTAAAGATTTCTTCCAAATAGAAGGGATATAACTAGTTCTGAGTGAATTTTGAAACAATACTGTCAATTATATTAACCAAAAAATACTTGTTCATTGCATCAGCTCCAGGCACTGAATTCTGTTTTATCATTTCACAAGCTTTTTTAACTTGATCAGGTGGCAAAGTTGGGCACACTTCATCTGAAATTAATATTCCCAATATTATTTTTTTTCAAATATCAGGAAAACAAAAATTTTATCCCAAAAAAAAACTTTATACCAGATCACTAATTGTGTCTTCATTAACTACAAGATTTGCAATGATCTGCCATTTCTCCCTTAAGGTTTCAAATACTTGTAAAACACATTCTTATTACTAGGAACCTGACAAGCCAAGCTCATGTCATATTTACACCTACATTGCCTCATAACTTTCCTAAAATACATCTAGCCTTCCTTGCTCTCTCCTTTTTTTCTTTACTTGGAATTTTTTTATATTTCTTCAAAATATGTCTTATATGCCTTATCTATATCCCTGTTACATCAAGGAACCAAGTACTTGACTGGCTTGTTTCATACTGCTGGAACATAAGCATCTATTATTTGTTTTTCTGAAAAATCATAAAATGCTTTCCAAGATAACATAATACTCTATCTACACAATGATTGCTACCAATTCCAAACTTTAACCTCCTATTTCTATGTTTATTGTTTAGCTTATAAAAGGATTTTCTTGCCGTTGTAGCTCCATTTAATGTTGTTGTCTTTTGGCTTTTCCCGGTTAGGGGTCGCCACAGCAGAACTCCGGTCCGCTAATGATTGGCAGTAGATTTTCACGAACGCCGAAGTGCCAGCTCGACGTTCAACCTTCAACTAAGGCACACCCTTTCACACATGTCTTTCGAATGCCCACCCAACCGCGGGGAAGACATGCAGACTCCACACACTCCAGCCGAGAATCGAATGGGAGAACCTCTTTCTGTGAGGCAACAACCCTACCGCTGCAAAAGCTGCTTACAAAATACGAACTTACACCTAATTCACACTCAGCTGAAAAATCATGATTATCGGGTGCATTCTTAACCCATACAACACCTGAAATGTTTTCATTATGGGTTGATTCCACTACTAACTTGATTATAACCATGCTCAAAATTAATATTAACTAGATTGCACATAAATATTTTGGAAAATGGTCAATAGACTCATTTTAAATTAGAATAGTTAAGACCTCCACCAATAATATCAGTTCCTTCCAGGAAATAAGTAGATGTGGATTCAATAAAATCAGACAAATCCTTACAGTTCTGATCTGGAGGCCTATCAAAGAAACAAACCTTAATATTTACCCCAGCTCTAAAAATACAGATCAAAATTAGCTGATTAAACCTTGCCAGAGATTCACAATGAGATGCAGTGCATGGAATATGCCCTTTCCTCACTGTAATATGATCTTGGAGATGTTATATATAATTAGCAGGTAGGGGGGGTGCAGGGGGTCTTATCTCCCCTTGCAAAAAACTGTGTTTTATTGTTATTGTCATCTTGACCTTTTGAGGATTGATGCTAATTGTTTTCAGCCCTAAGCTCTCAATCCTTTGTTGGACTGATATTTTGAGTTTTCATTGGAAGGTTATGCTTCCTTAAATATATAGGTATAAATATTGCTAGAGGTATAAATATTGCTACCTGAGTGCAACACCTGGAAAGGAAAGGCAAGTGAGGTTTTTTTCTGCTGAATATGTGACAGCTGAAGTGGTATTTTCAAGAAAGAAATTCAGTTAAGGGAGATATAAAGTATTTTTTAGAGAAGACCAAGTCCAAATAAAGGATAGTCTCTTTAGATGCTAATTGAGAAGCTCCTGCTGTAGGCATTACAACTTGAGTATGGCATACCTTGGAAAGAAATTGATTATTTGGCCATTCGGCAAAATGCAGGTTCAAGATTTTCATGTCAATTAAAGTGAGTCACTGCTTTAAGTCTTCAATTATATAATATAGACCCAAACCAAATACATGTTAAGTGACAAAACTTGCATATTATATAATAAATACAGTACAGGTTTGAGTGGTTGTCAGTGCATCATGCTACTTTGATTGTAACAACTGTGTTGTTCAGGTGATTTTTACTCTGTTCAATGATAATGATTGGATAATGTGAAGACCTGCATATGAACCATAGTTCTTTCTAGTACAAACTATTTCATGTGGGATCTAATGGTCTGATCCTGCAGAGTGAAAACAGATACATTGCTTAATTTGATCCTACAAAGAATTCTGTTTGGAAGTGATGACTGAGGTCATCAAAACAACAAACTCATTTCATCTTATTGCAACCTTAGGGTCTGCATAAATTCTATGAAATAATTTGGCTGAGAAACTTGTGGTACAGAATGAGCAGTCTACAGAAGCATATAACCCCACAGTATGCAATTTTACAGGGATCCAGTCAGTTTTGTGCAATATAGTTAAGCAATTGCAATTCTACAAAGGAATAACATTTATGCCTTTGAATAGAGAGATGACCTCCTCTGGTTGCTTGCTCATAGTTATCTCCAAGTCCATTGTCCTGCCATAGCAGCTTCTGCTAATGGTATCATTAAACTCTTTTTTATAATTTATATCTTTACCAGACTTTTATTTCCATTCATATGAAGGATGTCACATTTATTTTCTTTGAGTTTTGATAATCTGCAGCTGTGGAAAATCTGACGAAGGATAGGATCATAGGATCATAGAAGATTACTAGGCTATCGACCCAGAGGCCATTTTAACCCTAGCCATTTCATTCCAATCTAATAACATAGAAATGCTAGTCAATACCCAAGATTGCATTAGTGATGACTGCCCATGTCCAGGAGGGTTGTGGGTGCCATCCCCAGTAAGAATTTGCAGTGCTCCATCCACTTGTCCAGGTTGCTTTTGAATGGCATCTGTTTCATATGAATTTTTAGCCTGTAACAAAGACATGGCACTCACTGGGAAATAAATATGCCTCCAGCATGTCCTATTTAAGTTGCAGGCCACATTTTGGATCCTGCAATGGGTAGCCCTAGTTCAGTCTGATTTACAGATATACAGCAAGTTCATTAGGTTTGGGTCTTGGATTGTTCTGTAGGCCAGGCATACGTCTCCCCTAAGATGTCTGTATGATATGGATTATAGTGACAGGGACTTTAGTCGGTCTGTGTAAGGCACGTGTTGGAGCCCCTTGATCTTCTTTGTTAGAAACCTCTGAGATCTCTGTAAATGTTGCAAGTTTTTAGTATGGTACATGCCAAATGGGGCATTATATTCAATTATGGGCCTGATAAGTGCCGAGTATGGGGGGGTTTATAACTTCTTTTGCTCTGGAAATGATGCCTTTACTAATCATGTGTGCTACATAGAAAGCTTTCCTTATTATAGAAGACACATGATGGTTGAAGTTAAAGCCACAGTCAACTTGTGATCCCAGGTCTCTTAGGGTACATAGGGTATTGTTGTTGATTTGGTAGTGTGAGGGGACACTGTTTGTGCTGAAGGGAATGATGATGCATTTCCTTGCATTCATTTTGAGACCATGGCTAATATACCAGTTGTTGGTCTGTGTGAGACCCTTCTGGAGTATACTGACATCATCTGGGGATTCAGTGATTGCATGTAATTTACAGTTGTCTGCAAACTTGGTCAGCCACAACCCCTTAGTTTTGACCTGAACCTGAAAAGAATATACCAAACAGTAGGGGGCCCAGCACTGACCCCTGTAACACCCCACTGGTAACAGGTCTTCTGCTTGATGTGGAGTGACCTACTTTGATAGTGATTGTTCAGTATATGAGACAGTTGGCAACCCATCTTACAAGGAAGGGGTGTACATTCAGTTTGCTAAGTTTATTGGCAATGCCTGAATGTGGGATTGTGTCAAAAGCCTTTGCCAGGCCAAGGTATGCTGTGTGCACAGATTTGCTCTAATCAATGGCCTTGGTCACATTTTCAAATAAGTCCTACAGATTTAACAGGGAGGATATGCCCTTCATGAAGCCGAATTGGGTAGGATCCAGGGTTTGGAGTTCACCTATTTCTTTGTATTGGATAGCTTACTGATTTCCTACTTGCATGTAGTTCTTAGTTATGGACATCTCCAAAACTCAAAGTGAGGTATGCCACATATTATTTATCACTGCAAATGGTTGTACACATGCCAAATTATTATTTTGTATACCCTTAAAGATGAACTCATTAACTCCTGTGTGGAGAGGAATGTTACACCTCTAGCAAGCTACATACATTCTGCATTCGAGAGCATTTTCTGAAAAATACATTTAAAAAGCGTAAGATAGCAAAGGTAAATATTTTGTAAACAAATAAAATGTACTGTAACTGTACAAATATCAATGTTATCAGTACAAAGCATTCTTTACATTGATAATAGTCAGTGCATTCAAAGAATTTTTAATAAATACTGTAATATATTATAATGCTCACAAACTCCAAATTATATTTTTTGATAAATTTTACAAACAAATGTTCATATATTGAAAACTGTACAACCCAGACATATATTGTTAGAACACTTTTGTTAATCAAACATGTTTTCCCATGACAACAAGACAATCCTCATTAAGTGCATGTTTATTGATATATGTACAGAAATATGAAAACATAAAAACTGTATAAATAATACTGTGTATCTCTCAAGGTGTACAACTTACAATGCAAATATCAAGAGCAGTATTCTTCAACAAAATCTAACGTCTAACCTGATGTCATGTAACAGTTTGTAAGTCCCTTTGTTTTTGAAGTGTTAAGTATATATGGAAATATTTCTTATTTTCTTAATTACTAACAATCAACTAGCAATATTTCCAGTATAGTGTGACACAAACCAGACTTGTCCTGTCTCCCACATTTGTGTCTCTTACCATACATCTCAATAATATGTAGGTCTCTTAGTTTTAATATGAACATAAATATGTAAATATGAATAATAAGCAGCAAACAAAGACTAATCTCTCCACTGCAGGACATCCTAGACTAACAATCTTACTGGCATTTTGTTAATAACCCCTTGACCTTCTAATACTACCTATTATTAGCTGGCCAGTCACTTAGTTAAAGAACCCAGACCCAAAAAGTTCTAGACACCATAAGGATGCATGGGTGTGATCTGGAAGTATACAAAAAAGGTGCTATAGACTTCAGTTTATTAAACATAACTCTTTATTTATTAATTAATTAATTAATTATTTTTTTTAATTTATTTACCAGCATAATAGCAAATATGTTTTCTAAGAGGAGTTTACTGTTTAAAAAGTGTCTAATTCTAGCAAGAGGGGAAAATGTTGTGGATATATTGTAACATTTTGACAATTTCTTGGGGAATCCTTGTTATATGTTTAAAGAAATTAGGCTGAAGGGGAAACTAACAAAGGAATTTCTATTTCCATTCTAGTATATTCAGTAGCATCCCCTTAAAACAAAATGGGCACCAGTTGCTATTGCAGGTCTACCTTTTTAACATACGCATGCATTATTATTTGAAAAGCAGATGTGCTTTATTTTTCTATATGAAAAATAAAATTAATTGCTGTAATCTTTTTAATAAGGGATTTTGTGGTACTAGAGGTTTATGTCTTAAGATTTATATTATTTTGGACAAATCATCATGCTAAAGACTTGATTCTGCACATTTGTGAATATGTACATTTCTTTCAGAGTTTCCTAAGGTTGGAATAAGGACTTCATAATATGTCATATTTGCTTTTACAGTAGAAAAGACGACCCAGAGTACCACTAAGTTGAAGAACTGTCATGTCCTTGCTCCTGGGCACCATCTTTGACCATGACAGATTAGCTTTGAGACCTAGCTTTTCGAACATATTTTTTATAACTGGATTTGAAGTAGACTTTATTGTAAGAATTAGGCAGTTATTTGAAAAGATTTTAATTTCTGAAGTCCACATGTTATATTCCCAATATTTCCGTACCTTGTTCACAAATAGCCCTTAATTAAAAATATCTAATAAAACAGGTAGAGGAAACCTCTGATTTGTTACTGTTTCCTAACTAAAGGGTGAAGAGATAGAACTGATAGTTCAAATAGAGGCAGCAGAATCCAGATGCAAGCCATGTACACTCAAAAACGTTTAGAAAGTTTATAGCATTCCAAAATTTTCCATAGACGTCATTGGCAACTTCCTGCCAAGCAGTTGTAATTATTTGCTGACAATGAAATAATTCAGTAAGGTTGAATTCCATGAGCCAGAATGAATGGAATTGTTGCAGCTAGCCTGGTATATCTGCAAAAAAACATGTAACTTTAAGCCACTATTATTAGTTGCTAGTATGAAGTTCTGGATTCTTTTTAGCAATTTTAGGGATATGAGACTCCCACAGAAATTGTAGTCTGCAATTTTGTGTCTTATTTGTCCCAACCAATTTAGGACAGATGTCTAACAAAAAGAGAACTTTGGGGAGTAGAAACATCTTAATGGCATTTACATTAAATTTCCTTCTTCAAATAATAATAATAATAATATAACAATAACAACAAAAACAACAATATAATAAGTAATTATATGCCAATGCTGATAGAAACATACAATCCAAAAGATGTTCCTGTCTTAATTCTCAGGTTCATATGATAAACATTCCGGTTAAGATCAGTGATTTGAGGATTTCACATTTAACCTTTAATAAGACAGATACAGTTTTACCACAGTTAGGTTTTAAACTCAGGAGTTTTCTATACATATCAAATATCTCGAGGACCTAATGCACAGAGAACAACCATATAGGATAATCATGTGTCAATAACCATTTTGTCTCCAGTGAGTTGCAAACCCCCTTTTAGGTGATATTATTTATTTTAAAATTTAAAGGGATATGCAGCTGACATAAATAGCAATGGGGAGAGAGAGCAATGCTGACTTGTGCCTCTTTTAATGAGAAAGAGATATAGCCACAGCCATTGGTGATAACATAAGTCATAGACAGAGAATACACTGCATGACACTCCTTGAGAAAATTGCCTCCAATACCATAACAGAAAAGAACCAACCAGAGACACCCAAAATAAAGTAATTCAAAGTTTTTGTTAAACTGTGACATGGTAAGGTAAATTTGAGTTGCTGAATGTTACAAAAGGGACTGAGAATATCCAGCCGCACCTATCTCTTTGTCATAAACCCTTGTTTTGTTTCCCTCACAAGTGTGTGGATGTATTACTTGAGGTATATGAATTTGTGCTCTGTAGCAGTTGTTTGTATTATTTGAGGTAGCCTGCCAATATTCAATATACGTCTTGGCCTTTAAAATGCTAAATAGTTTAAGAAACCATTTCTCCAGCTTATTTTTATGGATCCTGTATCCATCTATATTTATGGTATGAAAATGAAGACCTTTTCCAGATTTTAAAGATTCTACAGTTTAATAGACCCCCCCCCCAACGAGTTCATTAAGGATTTCCAAGTTCCTTTCAACTGAGTCTGGGTCACCTGATGGTAGCCAAGAAGAAATCCAAAACTCTGGTTGACCTTTCCTGTGTATCTGAATATATTAACATAAAAAGAAGTCATTATATTGTTAATATCTGAAGCTGAATGGTTAGAGCTACCCTCTCTATCCATATTATTTCTTAACAGAAAATAAAGTGTTTTTCAATCTTCACAAACTATATATGATTGTAATATGATTTCTTGACGATGTAAATGTGATAATTTCAACATTGCAATTAGTTTAAATCTGACCTGCTTTGTATATACTGCCGTGTCTACGTATTTTCTTCCTAGGCCTCCTCTAAAAATGGGCAACTAGTCTCAATCAGAATTCCCCAGTAAACAAAATCAAATAAATACATGATAAATAAATAAATAAAATAAAATAAATAATATTCCACTGACATTTTCTTTACATCAACCAAATATTTGTACTTTAGGGAATTTAAGAAATCATTGGCCAGTCCTCCAAAACAAACTTCTATAATCTCTCTGATCTGGAATGTATTGCATGTGATTGAGCATAACATTAATTTTTCACCATTTTAACTTGTCAACAAAGCTTCTTCTGCTGTCTGTCATGGATTGGCAGGCCTTGGAGATGGATGGAACAGGGCTGGAGGATGGGAGTGAGCTACATATGACTGGTCAATCTGATGGAAAGGATAGTGGCTTGGCTTGTCACTTGGGCAATACCCAGTAGGAGCTCTGGGTGTTGTGGTCCATGGATCCTGGACTAGAGAGATGTGCCGCCAGGGTGTAGCCATGTTGGCCAGAGGGAAGTCATACAGGGAAGCTTGTTTACTTCTCCTCCATAGTCAATCATCATAAGAATCTCTCAGAAGCTGCTGAAAGGTGCTTGGAGCTCTTGTGCCTGGGGGACCCAATGTCTCCTAGAATGAATGGGCCAGTGATGGGTCTCACTCCTGTAAGAAACTAACAGGCACTGTTGGATACAGAGGGCTAATGACTGGCAGGCAGATGGTTAAGACAAAGCCCCTTCTGTTATAAAGACTCTTTATTGTACCTAATTTAATAATTTTACCTGAGACCCCAACTCTTTAATTGTCATTCTTATACTTGCTGTCTCTGGCTGCCTCTCCCCATAGTTACTGTTCTAAAAAGACATAGGATCATAGGATCATAGGATCATATGAAAATATTTGTAATTTAGGGAATTTTAGAAATCATGTGCCAGCTCTCCAAAACAAACTCCCTTCATAAATTTGATCTGGTATGTATTGCATGTGATAGAACATAACATTCAGTTTTCACCATTTTAACCTGTCAACAAAGCTCCTTCTGCTGTCTGTGAATGACTGTCAGGCCTTGGAGATGGTGGCAGCAGGACTAGAGAGTGGGAGTGAGATACATATGACTGGTCCATCTGATGGAAAGTACAGTGGCTTGGCTTGTCACTTGGGCAATACCCATGGGGGGGGGGGGTCTGGGTGTTGCTATCCATAGAGTCTGTACCAGAGAGATTTGCTGCTACACACTCCATGACACTTAATTATTTCCCATTTAGTAGTCAAGAGAGATCAGTTTCCTTATGGTAGCTATGCTCACTCCAAAGGTGAACTAGCCAAGATTCTAAAACTGCTTATTGTCCTCCCTTTTAAAAAGTATGAAACCATATCTCCATTTTAGCCTTTTACCATTCTACACATTATTTTGAACATTTAAGGCTATGGCACTGTGGTCTGAGTGCTCAGAAGGGCATATTTACCCTATTATTAAGACTAAGTAGTTAAAAGCTAAATAAAAAAAAAATAGATTCACCTAGCTACTGTCATGGTCAGGGCAAAAAATAGTAAAGTCCAAGTCTGAAGGGATGCTTAATTCATCTGCATCACTTTCCTAGTAGTTTTGATCTGTGTTTTTTAAGACATTACCCTTTGGGAATTTTGCCTAAATTGGAATCCAAGACAGCATTAAAGCCCTCATCAATAATCATCAGTAAGTAACTAAAACCCAAGTCATGTAACTTTAGCTATACATTTTTAAAGACTTTGGGGTCTTCAAAAATGTATTTTATTTTATTGCATTTGTTGACCGGAAAAGTTCACAGGGCCTACGAAGAGTCCATTTTCAGTGGAGGTCCAGGGAGAAAAGCTCCACAATATTACAAAGCTCCACAACATTACATACAAGAGAACAATTAAATACAAATGAAACAATGTTAATACATAGAAAATTTGCTTACAAAGCAAGTGTAAAATGCATATATGTAACAGAGATAATGCACATTAACTATAAGCACTTTAACTAAAAGAAAGGTCTTAGTCTGCTAGAGAGTAAAGGTAATACATAGGATGAACATAATGTGAGAGGTCAATATCATGTGGAAGAAAGTGATCGTAGAAGAGGTAGAGTGTGATGACGTGATAGTAGATATGGCAAAGTAAATAGAAGTCAGTTGCCAAACTGAAAATAAATAGAAACTGCCAAAATGAAAGTAAATAGAAGTGATATTGCCAAACAATATGGTCTGATCAGAAATACAGACCATAATGAGACAACACTTCACTACCTTGTCTTAGCTTAGCTTACACAAATTGAAAAAAGGTAAGGAGGTGATGGGAATATAATATCTGGACTTCAGAAATTAAAACTGTTTCTGATAACTGCCTAATTCTTACATCAAACCCTACCTGAGCTCCAGTTTTAGAAAATATATTTGAAAAGCTAGGACTCAAAGCTAATCGATCAGATGATGCCCAGGAACAAGGTTACGACAGTTCTTCAACTTAGTGGCAGTCTGAGTTGCTTTGCCTGTTGTAAAACTAAATAAAACATATTAAGGAGTCCTTATTCCTAGTTAGAAATATAAGCTACTTTTGGGTCAATATCATGTTGTTGAGCGACCTATTCATCAAATGCCTCGTCATCAAACTTTATTTGTCGAAACCTCTACCCATCGAACAATCATTTTAGTGAATTTTTTCCAAGGGAAAATAACAACTAGGTCAACTACCAATCATCACAAAAAATCATAAAATTTAACACCCACTCTGTGGGGGGGGCTACACCCCAACACCACCCTAATAAAATATACCAACTCAAGATCGTACTACAGTGGGGAAAAGGGCAAATTCCCAATGATGTACCACTGCTTTTTTCCCTGGGAAAAAAAATTTGCTAAAATGATCATTCAACATTTAGAGCTTTCGACAAATAAAGTTTGATGAAGAGGCATTCGATGAATAGGTCATTCGAAACATCTGCTACTTTTAGATGAAGTGGAGTGAGGAGAAATACCCCAACCTTTTACTGAAAAATGTCGTTAACCAAGCTACCCATTTTAATTTTAGTTTCCTGTAAAAAAAAAAAAAACAATAGAGACTTTTAAGTCCCAAACTTTACTTGTTTGCTCAAGCTGTTGAAAGCTGCAGAGAGACTGGTCTTCTGCCTTTTGCCCTGCTGTGATACTGCAAAAAGGTAAGCGCTTATTTTCAGTTGTTTTCTGCACTTCTGTTTTACTACATATCTGTAATCTGTACAACTGTCTTTTTTCCCACCCACTCAGTTGTTGTGGTGGTCTTTAATCTTGGTGGCTTTGAGTTGCCCGCCTCTGGTATACAGTTGATACTGCACACTCCCCCCAGTCACATTACATCAGCTCATTCTACTGTTTATAGTGAGAACATAGTAAAGGCACACCCCTTTAGATTCTGAACCTTGAATTATCTCATTATCTTCTCTTCACTTTCTACTAAAAAAAATGTACCTCTTTCTACTTCATTTTCTTGTGCCATATTTATTATTGCTTGTTTGTAGCCTCACTAAATTGATGAAAGTATTCTACTAAATCACTGCTTTATTAGTGATGTCTGTTACTGTTGTGATTTGTGAGCTATTGTTCCAAAACAATCTACTGATTAACTATATTTCATTGCTATCTACTGCAATTCATGACTGTTTAACTGAATTGTACTGCATTTCTTTGCTGTTTAACTGTATTTTTTCATACTGCAAGTGCTATTCTTTTGATAATAAATGATTAATCTATGCTTCATTGTGAGTTTTTTCTTACTGAGTTCTTAACCTTAAAATTAAGTAGCATAGTATAAATACAGGTCTGCAGCATCCAAAGCTTCAGCTGCACAGTTTTAAACCTTTTTTGAGGTATTCCAGCTACAAGTTAATGTTTTTTCTGCAAAAAAACAAAACAAAACAAAAAAAAGTTCTAAGATTGTTTTCCACATTTCCTGTTACTAGAGTAGTCCAAATACATATTTGCTGCATCCAGGACTGTTTTGTATGTTTCTGAGTTCCCCAGCCCTTTCTGTGTTAGAAGGAAGCCTTCCAGCTTATCAGTGGGAATAGTAAGAACTAGGTAGTCTATCTACCACAAGAGGAGTGGTTTCTGGCTCTGAAATTGTAATTTATTGGCCGTTTGAGCAGTTTTTATATCCCCTTCAACTTTTTGGTTTAAAAGCCTGTGTTTGAGCAGGTTTGTGCTTATTTAAGCTCCTCAGATCCTGTTTTGGCATCCTGCAGACTACAAGAGCAACTGAAAGGAGAAAGAGAGACTTTAAGTGTCTCCATTTTGATTTTTTCTGATTACACTTCTTTCTGCACTTGATTTAAGTTGTTTTTTCCATTTAACTGCATTTATTTTAACTGTATTTGCTTTAAGATTGCTACAGACTCCAGTGTGCTAGTTTGCACTACATTTAAAGTATTTTTATTACTGGTTTAACTGTTTTTTTCCTGCAGAAGACCAAAAAAAAAAAGTTCTAAGCTTGTTTCCTGCCTTTCCTGTTACTGGAGTAGTCCAGATATAGATTTGCTGTATCCAGGACTGTTTTGTAAGTTTCTGAGATCCTCAGACCTTCCAGCTTAGCAGTGGGAGTGGTAAACACGAGGTAGCCTATCTACCACAAGATGAGTGGTTTCTGGCTCTGAAATTGTAGTTTATTGGCCGTTTGGGCAGTTTTTCTATCCATTTCAACTTTCTGGTTTAAAAGCTCATGTCTGCTCAGGATTGCATGTCTTGCAGCACCTCTAAGCTGGGGGAAACTATCACTGGTGCCAGCAAGTCTGCTTTTCAATTTTTCCATTACATCTTGCTAGTTCTCATCTCCCTTGCAATTTAATTAGCTTACTCTCTCAACACTTCTTCAGGCTTTTTGTAGCAATTATTGTAGCACACATAAGTGCTATCAGCACTAGATGTCCTATAAAGAAACAGCTCCAGTACTTAGTAATGATGATCATCCCGTCTGGCATGTCTAAAGCTCAGTTCTCAGTGCTTTCTTCAATTAACCTGGTGAACTTGGGCATTCCGAGGCAGTGTAGCAACTGCCTCATGTACACAGACAACCCTCTCCTCTTACCTCCCAACACTCAGACTTGTGAGAGATGCACTTATATCTCCAAACTGGAAGCCATACATTCTCCAGCCAAGACTGGAATAGCTGGTCAAGAGGAGAAGGTCAGCACCTGCACCACACCACATAGGTTCATAGGTTCATACTAGGCTATCTGCCCTAGGGCATTTATAAGCCTAGCCAGAGTGTGTTTGGCTTTCGCCACCCATTTTAAATGAATTTTGCTAAGCCCTTTTTCGAGGTTAGTATACTGTGCCTCTGTCTAAAAGTGACACAGAAGTGATACCCGGGGTAAACCTATTATCTCCCATCCACTCATCAAGATTCCTCTTGAAGAGAGTCAATGAAGGACTCTGCCTAACCTGGACTGGGATTTTATTCCAGAGTGAAGGGAGCCTCTGGGTTATGAATTTGTCCCTCCAGCATGTCCTATTTATTTCAGTGCTGAGGTTCAAGTCTCTCGAGCGCCTAGCTCGATGGGATTTGGATTTTCTGAGGTGCAGCATGTCCATTAATTCCGGGTTGGACATGGCTTTATACGTCAGGCACAGATCGCCTCTGAGCAGGCAGTATGCCACTGAGTAGAGCTGGAGTTTCTTTAACCAGGCAGCATATGGCATCTGTTTGAGCCCTTTGATCCTCTTGGTGAGGTACTTTTGGGGTCTTTCCAGTTGCTGCAGGTGTCTGGTAAGGTACATCCCAAAAAGGGGCATTGTACTCAATTATGGGCCTGATGAGGGATGAGTAAAGAGGCATGATGACCTTCCCTGATCTAGATGTGAATCCCTTCATGATTAGGTGGGCTATATAAAATGTTTTTCTAACCACTTTGGCCACGTGGTTGTCAAATGAGAGATTGCTATCAACTTGGGTCCCCGGGTCCCTAATTACTTCTTCAGTACTTAATGGATTACCACCTATGTGGTAATTTGTGGGCACTTTGTTTTTGCCAAAGGGGATGACTATACACTTCTTGGCGTTTAGCTTGAGGCCATGGCTCTGGCACCAGTTGTCTGTTTCTATGAGGCCCTTTTGGAGGATGCTTGTGTCAGCTGGAAAGTCAATTATAGCGCCCAGTTTGCAGTCATCTGCGAACTTGGTCAGCCACAGTCCTTCCGTGTTGGCCTGTACCTCCGAGAAATATATACAGAACAGGAGAGGTCCCAGGACTGAGCCTTGTGGGATGCCACTTGTAACTGGTTTGGAGTCTGACATGGCTCCAGCAATTCTAACCATGTGGGTTCTGTCCTTGAGCCAGTTTGCAACCCATCTAGTGACATAGGGGTTTATATTTAAGCTGGTGAGCTTATCTATAATGCCAGAGTGGGGTATTGTATTGAAGACTTTTGCGAGGTCCAGGTAGGCTGTGTGGACCACCTTCCCCTCGTCAATGGCCTTGGTAACTGTTTCAAAGAAATCGACCAGGTTTAAGAGGCAGGATCTGCCCTTAACAAAGCCAAACTGGGTAGGATCCAGTGTCTGTAGGTCCCCAATATCTTTTTTTATGAGGCCCATGATGATCCTTTACATAGCTTTGCAGACCAAGCTAGTCAGGCTTATGGGGCGATAGTTTCCAGGATCCGTTGAGGCACCACCTTTGTGGAGAGGGACCACTGTTGCTGTACGCCACTCTTTGGGTGCATATTCTGTGGTAAGGCTGAGATTGAACAGTAGTTTTATGTTTGGGTTTAGCTCTTCTTGGAGTTCATGTAGGATGCAGCCCGGGACACCGTCTGGTCCCATTGATGCTGTGTTTTTAGCTTTGGAGAGGGCGGCTCTTACCTGAGCATCTGCGATGTCAGGGGGGCAGCACTCTGCTGGGATAGATATTTGCCCTTTTGGTGGGGAGTTTGCACTGAACCTGTCAGCTAGGATGTTGGCAATGTCTGTGGGTTCGGTGTATTTTTTGTCATTTTGGACCAATTCTGAGCATATCTGGGAATTCCCACCCAGGTTCCTAACATAACTAAAGAAAGCCTTGTGATTATCCATAGTGTCCTGTGCAATTTTTCTCTCGAAGCTGGCCTTAGACGATTTTATGAATGCCCGTAGTTTTTTGCTAACACTGATCAGAGATGCCTTTCCTTTTTGGGATTTTGCTCTATCATGTAGTAGCTTCCTCCTTCTATTGTATAGTTTGTTTATGGCTGGGGTCCACCAGACAGGACGTCTGCCTTTGGAGGATTGGGTCTTGGTTTTATTTGGGAATGCATGATCCATGCATTCCTGAAGGTGTTCATAGAATGCGTTTATAAAGGATTCTGCAGTCTGGGCCGTATTTTCCACAGGCCCGGGGGCTTTGAAGGATTCCACCTCGGTTTTGAGGAGTGTGAAATTTGCTTTAGAGAAGTTTTTCACTGTGGTTTTCTGGGCAGGGGGTGGGGTCGGAATGTGAAAATCCAGTGAGATTAGTTTATGGTCTGATCTTACCAGTGAGGGATACACTTCTGGTCTGGAGCATAGAGTCCCCATGTTGGTGACGATCAGGTCCAGTATGTTTTCCCCTCTTGTGGGAGTGGTAAGAAGATGTTCCATAGCATTTGAGTTTATAAATTCTAGGAACCTTTGAGCTAGGGTGTTGGAGCTAGAGTAATGCTCCCAGTCTATGTTTGGGTAGTTGAAGTCACCCAATATAATGGTGTTTGGATAGGCCTTCATATTTTCCAGTGTTCTCAGGAAGGCCGAGTGGGGTTCCTGGGTTTGGGAGGGTGGTCTGTAGCAGGCTATAAACTGGAAGGCAGTTTTACCCACTGTTAGTTGCACATGGATAGTCTCTGATGCTTCGTGCTGTGCTACCAACCTGGAGGTGTGGGTATCTTTGACGAATATTGATATTCCCCCTCCTTTTCTGGTTCGGTCCAAGTTTTGGGGCCAAAAAGCATGGTATGAGGTATAACCTGGCAGTGCTGGGGTGCTCTCAGGAGCCTTGAACCAGGTTTCTGTTACTGCACAGATATCGATGTTCTCCATGCTAAGGAGAGTTTCGAGTGCATGCATCTTGAGGTTTAGACTTCTGGCATTGAGTAGCATTACTCTTAGTTTCTTATCCCTTGTGATACCTATGGAGGTGGGTTTGTCTTTTGAGCCTTGCCTAAAAAAGGCACTATTGGGGTAGCAAGAGCCTTTGCCAATATCTGAAAGCCCAGGGGTGACAGGTGCAAGCCGTCCCTAGCGAAGCATCGTGGCTTGTCGAGCATGTCATCCCAGGCTGACAGGCATTGGATCCACTTTGAATGACACCAATACTTAAGCCAATTGTTGAAATTGATCATCTTGTCTTCATATTGTGGCATCATTCTTGGTGAGGGTAAGATGCTACTCAAGGTCAGGGTCATACCGGCCTGGGCCACATGCTCAGAGAGCTCCTCTATGTCTCTTTTCATGTAGTCCAGGGAGGTACGTCTCAGTTCATTCACACCAGCATGGACAATGACGGAGTCATATTTGTACTTGCCTTGGAGTGGCCTGAGTGCTTGTGTTATGTGGCGGATTCTAGCACCCGACAGGCAGCTCACCGTGACCTTCTCCTTGTTCAGCCTGGTGAGCGGGACGTCAGTGTGCCTGATGATAGAGTCACCTATTACAAGTGTATCAGGTGTGTTTTTTAGCCTTAAGGGCTGTGACTGTTCAGCACAATGGCTTTGTGTGGAACACGTAGTCCTCCAGAACACCCACCATCTCAGCCCTCACATAAAAACACAAACCACACACCCACCTTCATGGAATCTCTCAATAGAAATCTACCCAAACAGCAGCAACCTCCAAGGCAGAAATGCACTCGACCATCACAACACAGCACAAACCATAAGACACATACCTCACCTACACAGTGTTCCACTTAACCTAAGCCACTAAGGCAAAACAGCTTGCCCAATACAATAATCATAGGTGACTCAAAAGTGAGGCACACTGATGTCCCACTCACTAGTTTGAATAAGGAGAAGGTAACAATCAGCTGTCTATCAGGTGCCAGAATCCAACACATAACACATGTACTCAGGTTACTCCATAACAAGTACAAGTTTGACTCTATCATTGTCCATGTTGGTGTGGATGACCTGAGACATACCCCTCTGGACTACATGAAAAGAGACATGGTGGAGCTCTTGGATTATGTGACCCAGGCAGGTATGACCCTAGCCCTGAGCAACATCCTACCATTGCTCAAAATGATAATACAGTACAAACAGAAAATGATTGACTTCAACAATTGGCTATGTTTCTGGTGTCATTCTAAGGGGATCTAGTATCTGTCTTCTTGGGATGACAAGACTGACAGACCTTGATGCTTTGCCAAAGATGGCCTGCATCTGTCACCCCTGGGTTTCCTGGTACTGCCTATGTCTCTTGCCACCCCTATAGTGCCTTTTTTTAGGTGGTGTTCCAAAGACCAAATTACCACCATAACAGCTATAAATAAATGCAATCTGAGGGTCATGCTGCTCAACACTAGAAGTATAAATCTCAAGATGCACTCGCTCAAAGCACTCTTCAAAATGGAGAACATCTACATTTGTGCTGTAATGGAGACCTGGTTTAAAGCAGCAGAAAGGACCCCCATGCTACCAGGCTATAACTCATTCCACACCTTTTGGCCCCAGAACATGGACCGAAGCTCCAAAGGTGGTGATGTCTCCAAATTCATAAAGGATATGTACACCTCCAGACTAGTAGCCCAACATAATTCATCTTAGATACTCCAGGTACAACTAACATTGGGTAAGAAGGTGATTCAGGTCGTAGTCTGCTATACATCCCCAACCAAGTCCGAAGACTCTCATTCCTGATTCGTAAGCACCCTGGAAACTATTAAGATCCAACCCAACTCTCTCATACTAGGTGACTTCAACTATACCTCCATCAGCTGGGAAAACTACTCATGCACCAATGCACTGGCCCAACGTTTCCTGGAATTCATCAATTCCAATGCTCTGGACCAGTTCATTCTTACTCCAACTAGAGGAAGCAACATCCTTGACCTGGTTATTACTAACATGGGCAACTATTGCTCTACAATAATAGTCAGTTTCTCCCTGGATAGATCTGACCGCAAACTAATCACCATGGAAATCCAAATCTCAGCCACACCCCCCGCAAAGGTATCCACCATGAAAACTTCTCCAAAGCTGACTTTGGACTCCTAAAAACAGAGGTGACTACCTTCACAGCACCCATGCCAGTGGAAAATAGATGCATGATGGCTGAATCATACACCAATACACTGTACAAACGTACATAAATAAATGGAACTAGAGATACCCAACAGAACCAAGATGCTCTCCTACAAAAAAAAGAAGCCAATCTGGTGGTACCCTACCATTAATAAACTCAACAACATAAGGAGGAAACTGTTGCAGAAAAAGGGGAAGTCCCAAGACTGGAAAAATTCCCTTAGTAGTCTCAACAAAAAGTTAAGATCCCTCATCAAAACCTCCAAGTCAGCTATGAAGGCAGAATTGTGGTAGACACAAAAACAACCACAAAGTCTTCTATAGTTATATCAAGAATCTTCATGGCAATACCCAGATTTGCTCTGGGTTACTGCACAATGGTACCTTCTATACTGAGCCAACAGATATTGCCAACATACTGGCCGACAGATTCAGGGCCAACTTTACCCCTTTCTCCCCCCTAAAGGACCAATCTCAATACCGGAAGAATGCCAGGCACCCAGCATTACCACAGCACAGGTTAAAGCTGCACTGTCCAAGGCCAAGAATACAGCTTCCATGGGACCTAACAATATCCCTGGCTGTGTTCTACATGAATTACAAAGTGAACTGGCATCACATCTGTGTGCCCTGTTCACTTACAGCATCACCTCAGGCTTTGTCCCAACTGAATGGCGCACTGCTACAGTCATCCCTCTCCATAAAGGAGGAGTAACTACAGACCCTGGAAATTATCAAATTATCAGCCTGACGAGTCTGATATGTAAGGCTATGGAGCACATCATCATGGATATAATTAACAAGGCTATAGAGAATCTCCAAACTCTAGATCCCATGCAATTTAGTTTTGTAAAAGGTAGATCATGCCTGCTCAACCTGGTTGACTTCTTGGAGTCAGTCACCAAAGGTATGGATGAGGGTAAGGCAGTTCATACAGCCTACCTCAATCTGGCCAAGGCCTTTGATATCATTCCTCACTCAGGAATTATTAATAAACTCACCAAACTAGGCATCAACCCCTATATCATTTGGAGGGTTGCAAATTGGCTCAAAGATAGAACCCACAGTGTGAAAGTAGAGGACTCCAATTCAGACTTCCCCCAGTCAGGAGTGGCGTACCACAGGGATTGGTCCTGGGTCCTCTCCTGTTTGCTATCTACTTCTCAGAAGTCCAGGCTAACCTGGAAAGACTCTGGCTGACCAAGTTCACAGTTGACTGCAAGCTGGGAGCCATTAATAACTCCCCAAGTGATGCAAACATCCTACAGAAAGGTCTCACTGAGACCAATGACTGGTGTCAAAACCATGACCTTAAGCTTAATGCCAAAAAATGCATTGTGCACCTTTGAGAAAAACTAAGTTCCCACTAATTACCACATTGATGGGAGCCCACTGAAGGCGTAATAAGAGATCTGGGGAAACAGGTTGACAGCAACCTCTCCTTTGACCACCACATTGCCACTGTGGTCAGAAAGTCCTTCTATGTGGCACATCTCATTACCAAGGGTTTTGCATTCAGGAAGAAAGAGGTCATCATTTCTCTCTAGTCTTCCCTCATTAGACCAATCATAGAGTTTAATGCCCATTTGGCATGTATCTCACTAGGCACCTGTAACAACTGGAGATGCCACAAAAGTACCTCATAAAAAGGATCCTAGGCCTTAAACACATGTCCTACACTGATAGACTAAAAAAACTCCATCTATTCTCTGTCTCATATCGTCTACTAAGAGGCAATCTCTGCTTGACTTACAAAGCCATGTCTGACCCAGCTCTGTTAGAAATGCTACATTTAAAGAAATCCCAATCCCTCTACACCACACACTCCAGAGACCTCAACCTCATTACCACAATCAACAGAACATGCTGGAGGGACAGGTTTATAATCCAGAGACTGCCCATGCTCTGGAATAGACTTCCCATACATGTCAAGCAGAGCACCTAACCTGCCCTCTTCAAGAAAAATCTTGATTAGTGGATGGGAAATAGAAAGTTCACCCCGGGGATCACTCCAGCGGTTCTACTTGATAGAGGCACTGGGAAATAACGTCGGGCGGCACAATGCCAGGGCACTTCTATGGGCTAGGCTTGTAACGGCTCCAGGGCCATTAGACTAGTACACACCTATGAAACTATGAATGTATGAACCTATATTATCAAATGGAGGCCTAATTTAACAGAGCATTGAGACTACTGGCATTCCTTTCATTAGATGTAAAGACACATATAAATCATTCCCTCAAGACTTTTTCAAGCCATTCAAACAGAAAACTCAAAGAATACAGTGAAAGACTCCACCCTTAAGAATCAACTAGGATGGAGTCCAAGGCAAAGGTCAGAAGAGCCAGCTACAAGACCAGAGTAGGGATTCAGCTGCTGCAGCTACTATGAATAGCTTTGGACAGAGTTGCTGAGAAAACGCATGTAGTAATCATAATCACATATCCCAAAGGAAATTACTACAGTCAAAAACACTAAAAAAATCAAATAGCAACAGATGAAGAGAAATCTTAACAGTGAACTGTACTGTTTAAAATGTTAACAGATAACTATATCTATCAACTCTCCAGAATTTTGCTAAATATGCAGATTTTTATGTCATATTTTGGTCTCTTCATGTATTCTGACTAAGAATCAATGATTGAAGTCACCAAATAATAACATATATTTGAGTTTCAGACAAATTTCTTCAGCAAATGCATGCTAATGCAAAATAAGTTAATTTCTTCAGCAAATGCATGCTAATGCAAAATAAGTTTTTCTAGCAACGTTGTAAGCTTATAAGAGCAATACTTGAAACCTGATTGTTGGCTTTGTCCAAAATTCCTGTGCTAAGAGGTTGAGAATTATGCACATAACCATTGAAAGCTGATCTGACATTTGTTCTTAATGTGACTATTATCTAATGAATTCTAAAAATATAACATTTTGTATTCTTTTGCAGAGTAGCTGCATGAAATTAGCTGTGTGCATAGATTTCCTTCTCTTTTCGCACACAGAATATTATGGCTTGCATTAAGTCTGGGCTTGTAGCAATGAATGACGCTAGAACTCTGCACAGAAATATTACCATTCTGGAATCTGGAGTGTAACTAAATTTTGTAGCCAATGGTAAGTCCATCCATTCATTCTCAATCCCTTTTTCCCATTTTGCACATGGGGTTGGGGTGTCATTTCAACAGAGATAATCATCTCAAACCAAGGTTTACATTGCTAGGTGTCTAGCCCTGCCAAGGTAGGTCATCCTTACCACTCACGCACACACACTCACTCCTAGGGCCCATTTAGAGTGTTCAATTCACCTACTTGCATGTCTTTGGAATGTGGAAGGAAACCCATGTGACCACAGGGAGGACATGCAGATACCACATACAAGACAACCCAGCCGAGAATCAAACCAGTGAACTTCTTGCTGTGAGGTGACAATGCTAACCACTGCAACACTGCAGCTAATGGTCAGTAAACTGAACTAAATAGAATTGCTGGTGAGGAAAGGGCAAGAAAAAGCAAGAGGAAAACATAGTTCAAAGTGCTGCAACCAATGTAGCTTAAATAAAAAGGTATTTAAACAAATAAATTTAAAGAAATTTGGAACATTATCAGCACATTTTAACATATGTAAATTATATTTGATTTAAGAAATGGAAGTATGTTACTGCCAAGGAGGTCATTTCACCAACATGTGTTCTCTTTCCATAGAGAAACCAAGTCACATGCACTTCTGTAAATGGTTTACTATCATGTGTTCGAATTGAACTCTGTCGACTGCACTTTTGTCGAACACAGAAATTCAAAAATGGTAATGTCGAACACAAAAAGCCAACCTAGGAACGGGTTTTAACATGGGTCGAGATAGGGGAGAGGTTTGTAGTTCGGCAATAACAGTGAACACCTATATCGACCCATGTTAAAACCATTCCTAGGTTGGCTTTTGGTGTTCGACATTACCGTTTTCGAATTTCCGTATTCGACAAAAGTGCAGTCGATGGGATTTGAGCATATGATAGTAAACACTGTAAATTATCACTTTAACGGTAGTATTCAAGCCAAAGCTATACATGCACAGTTGTATGCACACAAAATGCAGAATTAGTTGAATATAAAATTATTAATTCACATTCCCCTGGAACCAAAACAGAGGTGTCCTGTAGAATAAAACTTATAGTGAGAGTCACATTGCTGTATGGACAAAGCACAGCTCCACCATAGAGAAGAATGGTAACTCCAACCCTGCACCTAAATTACCTGCATCTATAACATGCAAAAATGGATGCAAAGCAAATATAAGAGGAAAAATGTTTAGGAAGAACGGTTTCCTGCAGTTACATTGACAGCAGCTTTAATCAAAGCCACCTGTTCCTGTTGCTTTACCATTTGTTCACTTTCAAGTAATGATGAGTCTGGTGTGTGTAATTCCATTTCTTCTTCTTCTGCTTCCTGAGTCAGGTTAGTTAATTCCTGGTAATGTTTCTAAAGTTCTGGGAAAAAATCACTAGTGACAGGTTCTTGATATTGAACTATTGGTCTCTTTCTCAGAATCTTTGGCTCTCGGCACCTCTAGCTATTTTTTATCTTAAGAGTTTTCACATAGATTCCTGGAGAGTAACCAGATTTATTTTGGTGACAGGAGAGGGTAGTAAAGTTCCTTGAACAAAGGTGACCTTACACATATATTGTATAAGATACAAACAAATGTGGATACGTAGATAAACCCAATCCTCATGAAAAGCACATCAAAATATAATAAAAGGAAAAGGCAGCATGGCTAAACACAAACAGCACTTTGTACTTATCAGTAAGCAGTGCTTGCTTTTAGCCGTGACATCTTTTCCTTTTATTATATTTTGACAAATCATATAAGCCTTAATTCATAAACCCAAAATAACCCCAACCTGAGGATCCAATTTCTTGGATAAATGTTTCAGCTTTGAAACAAATAACTCTTTACCAGAAGTCTCACAGCCTTCTTCTTCACTTCCCTCATAGAAACAACCTTTCAGAACTTCCTGTGAAAAAGGGAAATAATCCAGTGTCCTTGCCAAACTATACCTAGACAGACAATCTCTTTGTTGTCTCCACTGATCGTTTATCACACTTGATCAGATTACCCCATCCTGCAAACGTAAACTATATAAATAAATGCCTATTTACATACATGGCAAAAGAGATAATGAGGACAGTGTGACCATTAGATTCAATGAGTGTATACACACGTATCATGGCAAACCTGAAGACACTTTCTCCATGATGGACCTTGAAAAGAACTAGCAGAGTGTGCAAGGGATACAACACAGATACTTCAAACTCACAATTCAAGAACATTAAATTATGAGACCAAATGACTGAACTGGGTCAAATATTAATTGTCTTGGGGGAATTTCATCTTCTGACTCCATATGTAAGGGTTTTTCATTTTGCCCCTCTTATTAAATATTATTTCTCAGTTAATGCAAGTTAGAGGAGTGGGCATCCATTTGGGCATTTCGTTTCAAAACTCAATGTTTTGGTAAGCTAAGCTTCAGCTACCTAAAAATGACAACATCAAGTGATTGGTGCATCCATACTACTGAAATTAAGTAACTTATTTGAAAAATGAGGAGTGTTTTTCCACCTTCTGTTTCCAAGTTTATTATACCCTATAAGGTTAAGGGTGTGTATCCCTACTTTGGAGTCAGAAAAACTGGTTTGTGTAATATAGTACTGCCCTGCTTCAAAAGATGAAAAATTAAATAATGAAAACATTTGTTTGTTTATTTATTTATGCTTTGCCATTAATTTAAAGGGTATGGTACTCTGCCAGCCTCTTGTACTTTCCTGCGGAGTCCTAAAGACCACTCTCTTTCATAATAATAAGAATGCAGCTTTATATTAGCTTAAATCTTATGTTCTGGCAGGTGAAATACTTCTAATTTCAGTTAATGCAAATGGTAGGAATACAGAAACAAACAGCAACATTCCAGTCACTATGAAAGAAGGTCCCGGGAAAATTGTATGATTAATAGATTTCATAGGTAATCGGCAGCAAGGTAAACATTGAGAGTGATAAACGTCTTCACAGCACAACTTAAAATTATTTCTGTGAATCCAGAATTATTTAGAGGGGCTGACAAAAGTTAAAGTATTACAGAATAAGGGGAATCTTACAGAATAAGAAGAGGCATAAATGCAGAGCAATAAAAGGAAATTAAGGGAGTATCTAGCTATTAACCATGAGTTTAGAAAGATTGCTCTTAAGCAACTGTTTTTTGATAATAACTCTTGAGCACAACGACTGTTAGCACAAAAGTTTGGCAACAATAATTAGAAAGGGTTGTGGCCAAATACAGGCAGCCTATAACAAGAAAAATAATGACATTGTGTATTAGAGATAATTCAGAAATTTTATGAAAATGTGTATAAAGCAGAGGAATGTGGAAATCAGAAAAAAGCACAACTAGAAATATTTATGGAAGTATACCAAGGTTAGAGGTAGATGAGTCTCAACAATTAACTGCTAAAAGAGAAGAAGATAAGATCTTTGGGAAAGTCTCCAGGAATAGAAGGTATTCCTGTGGAAGTTTGCAAGCTAGGAGGGAAGAAAGTGATAAAGATCTGGAATGTTTTGTTCAACAGTATTTTAAAACGAAGGGAGACATCAATATCTTGGAAGAAAGCTGTGGTTGCAGAAATACTTAACAAAATGCTTAAAGACAGTAAAGACCCATCAGCCCTAGCTTCATATAGGCCCATTTCAATTTTAAACCATGGTTATAGAGTGTTTATATCTATAATAGCTATAAGAATGGCAAAGGTTTTGTCAAAATTGATAGATATGGATCAATGTGGTTTAATGGAGGCTAGGCAAATATTTGACAACATTAATAGGACAAAGATGATCCAGAGGGAAGTAGAATGTAAGAAAATATCAGTACTGTTGTTAGGCCTTGATACAAAAACAGCATTCAACAGAGTAAGTGGGGATTTTATGGTTAGGGAAATAGAAGCATTTGCATTCCCTGATACACTAATAAGGTTAATTAGGAGGATATATGAGGGATTGGAGACAGAAATTAAGATGGAAGGGTTTCTCACTGATAAGTTGTGTCTAAACAAAGGAACAAGGCAGGGTGTCCTCTTTCTTCTTTGTTATTTGCATTATATTTAGAGTCACTGGAAAAACAATAAGGGACCCAGAAATTCAAGAATATGATCATATAGTAACCATGAAAAGTTAGCTATATTTGCAGATTATATTATTTTGTACAAGGAAAAAAAAAACACAAAGGGACATTTCAGTGCTGTGGAACATTCTGAGACAGTTTTTTTTTTCAGGATATAACATTAATGATGACAAAATAAAAACTATCACTGTAAACTATTTACAAACACAAGAACTGATTTATTAATACCCATATTTATGGGGACACAATAAAATGAAGTATTTAGGAGTATGAGTTAAAAAGAAGTATGTTATGGCAGTTAAGGATATGTGGGAAGAGACTTAAAAGGTAAAATAAAAACTGAGAAATTGGAAGCTCATGTTCATGGAGACGGATAGCAAGATACAAGCAGTGAAAATGTTTTTAGTCCCTTTGGTTTAATGTACAGGTCAGGCATATTTGTATCACCCAGAAGAGAAGTTCTGGACAGTAATTAATAAAGAATTGAATGATTTTTATATGGGAGGGGAAGAGGGCAAGGGCCAAGTGGGATAAGGTGATCCTTCCAAATGAACAAGGTGGATTGAGATTGCCTGATTTGAAGGAACATTTAGAGCTACACAATTAAGGGTCATACGCATAGCAGAAGTATAAAGCTAAAATTCAAAGTGGAAAGGGATGATGATGAAGTAGGCAGAAATTCAAGAAATAGGTAGAGAGACAAAAGAGTGGGATTTTGGATATAGATCCTTCAGAAGAATAATAACAGCCATACAGAATATTATATTCATAAAGTAGCAGAACATTTTCTTAGAACTAAGCCAACACAAGAAAAGAGAAAGGAGACTATACCAATAGGGATGACGTTAATTAGGGGTACAAAGAAGAGGCAAGAAAAGGAAGGAATTTACTGGAGAAAACAGACAAAGGGACCAAGGTATGTGAAGCAAATAAATAGAGAGGGAAAGATAATAGAATGGGAAGAGGTTAAGAAGACATTTGGACTGTAGGCTAGAGACTGCCTTCACTATCACGGATTAATATCAGAGTACAGACAAAGAGAAAGGGATCAGGGAATCCTAAGTGAAAGACTTGCTCTGGTAGAGTTTTTAGCTGAATCTAGAACAGAAGCTGCTTTTAAAAAAGGGATTATTTGTTGGGCATATAAAATATTACATGATAAGGAATCAAAGAGAGGAGGTTTGAAAAGATTGGAAAGAAGAGACTGGATAAACAATTGACAAGGAACAATGGGTGGACATATATATATGGCTCCAACTATACATCAAAGTCTAGAAGATTTCGGATTTTTTGCTTGGAAGTGTTTGTATAGGCATGTTATACCCCAAGCTGACTGGGAATAAAGAGGTATGTTTTGAGAGTAAAATGAGTTGGCAGATATTAAAAATTCCCTACAAAGTACTCTGGCAGAAATATTGGATGAGCAATTGGATATAACTAAGGTAATGATTTGCCTATATATATTAGGCCATGTTAACTTTAATTCTGGTGGTGACAAAAAAGCACTTACTAGAAAATGAAAACAAAGTCTAAACTAACTGTATTTGAAGTAGTAAATATTTTAACAGAGATAAAAGAACTGAAAGTATGATTTTTTGAAAAGAATAGGTGCAAATTATATAGAAAAAAAATTGAAATTGTGGTAACAATACATGCAGAATAATCTTTTGGAGGAGGAGTGAGGTTTAAAGTACTGCAGGAACTGAACAATTTATGTAATGCTGGATTGATGATAATTGTATAAAAAAATGTATGTGATACATATACTGTTTGTAACTGTGAACATGTTAAAATGGTTTGTTTTCTTTTATATATATTTATGTTTGCCTATGTCTTGAGTGAGAATTCAATAAACACGTTAAAGAAAAAGGTATAATCTTTTTCAGAAACATCAATTGTTATCTATGTATGGTCACACTAGTAATGGAAACAGATATGTGTTTTTTCTATTTAAAAAAATGAATGAATGAATGCTATAAGTTGCTATTCACAACTTTAGGGGTTTCTGCATTGCAGTTCTGCATTTAACCATGTGATACCACATTGACAACCTCAGTTATCATCTGGCATTTGGCTTAGAGTTTTAACAAGCTGTTTCTTGTGGTCCAGTGGTGCAAGGTTTGATTCCCTCCACCTCCATTGCCTAACTGTGTGACTCTGAGCAAGTCAGTTAACCAGACATCACTCTCAGACTGATTCTGAAAGAAGATCCATGGAGATCAGTGCTCTACTCCGGAACACAGATACAAATAAAATAAAATAAATAAAAACACATTTTCTTTTTTGAAAACAACATCCTAACAAGTTATTTGCATTCTGAACATGAAATTTAGCAATGCGCTTCAACTCACTTACCATCTAAAGTTTCAATGCAAAACTGTAGCCCAAGATTGTACTGTGGATTTATGACCCAGTGATTGCTAGTAGCTGTGATATCGAATACCAGCCATCCTCCATCAGAGGCCCCGACAATCCTTGTGTCCAAAAGAAAAAGATCTGCATCCCTGTGAGACAGAAGAAGAAATATTAGATGTATTATTCATGTAAAGAATCAATAAGCCTTAGCTGTAAGTGCATAGGTAGCCATGTTAACAATACACAAATGCCTTTCACTGAAACTTATGCTGTAAATAATGTGTGCAAAAACTGTGCAAAAAGGAAAGAAATCCCCAGAATGACAGATACTTATAGCTGCAATGTACAAAGTCTGTAGTAATAATATTCAAAGAGAAGAAGTGACAGTATCTCTAGATAAGAAAAATCATGTTATCAGCATAGTATTTAAAGGCAAACTACAGCTATTAAATAATTCCATGTTGTTATAAATAGTGCCAAAGGCTAGCTGCTGTTCTTCAATAAATATAAATGTGCTATGTGATGCAAATTAATTTAATGGTAGGTGTTCTGTTAAAAGCTTGTATAAGATTTTCTATAAACATAAATAAAATCACAAAGAACTAAAAGCAAAACATAATTAATAAATTGAAAACTATAACTTATGAACTGTTCATGACTGAAACCATATTTATAACTTTAATACATATGCTATTTCAACAAATTCCTGTTATTAAATAACAGGAATACATAATACATTGAATATGTAGCCATAAAAGGTTCTAGTTTAGTGTAATGTGCTACACCTCTTTTAATTCTTAAAAGGAAGTTAGGAATGAAAGTAAACTTTTCTTTTCCACATTCCTGGATCTATTAAAAGCATTTGATACAGTCTGTCATATTACATTACCACAAATATTACTCTCTTTCAGTTTTTCCATCTGTACCCCAACATGCTTTCCCATAACCACTGGTAACCCTCAGGGTTCAATCCTGTCTCCTCTCCTCTCCTCTTCAATAAACAGCCTTCATACTGCAGTGAAGCAAGGCTCCCTGGTTCGGTATGCAAATGGCTCTAGTTTAATCTGCTCAGCTCCACACGTCATCACTGCAAATTATTACACTACAATCCTACACCTTTGATGAATCTTTTTTGAATCTAATCTTCCCCTGAACCCAAGCAAAACAAAAAATCTAATTTTCAGCCCAAAACAGTAATCAATATTGTCCAGATTGCTCAGGGGTGATCTGTGTCTCGCTTACAAGGCAATCTCGGACCCTGCCCTACTAAGGATGCTCCATATCCGTAAGTTGAACTCCTCACGCATTACCCACTCAAAAAGCCTGAATCTAATATGCTACACCAACAAAACCTGCTGGAGAGACAGGTTTGTCTTCCAGAGGCTGCCCCATCTCTGGAATACCCTTCCCATGCTCGTCAAACAGAGCACCTCGCTGACCCTCTTCAAGTGCAACCTTGATGAGTGCATGGGAAACCACAAATTTGTCCCATCATTGACAGGAGTGACAGGTGCTGACTGAGGTCTCTTTTTTTGAGGATAAATTCTTAGCTAGTCTTGGAAGGGCCCCAGGGCCATTAGCCTATAAACCTCCTATGATCCTGTGATTCTATGGTACTCCCCATCACCCAAATAAATGTCCTGCACATAATGCAGTAATGCTATAGTACTCCCCATTTAGATCTCTCTGTTCTATCAGCACACATCTTGCCTAAGTCCATAGACCAAACAATAAACACAGTGAAGCAATATATTCCTCATATTTATCCAAATGTTGGCATACTCTCCAAGAAGACCTAAGACAAATCATAGATCTAAAATCATAGATCTAAAATACTTCAAAACAAACCTTAGGACCCACGTCTTCGATTCCATGCTTGTGCCACTCTTCACCTGGCTAAATTTTGCTACAACTCTGTCCACCTGTCCTTGATCTGTGGTGCCCTTTTGATCTTCTTGCATAATCTAAGACTTTGGGCTTTTATCAAAAGACCAAATAGTTTAGTCACACGTAGAAATTCTTGCCAAACAATCAGCTATCTAGTAGTAATGCTCCATACATTCTATTGCACCTGTCTATTAACCATGTGGAAGTTCTTAACATTATCATTGCTACAGTAAAACTGAAATGTAACAGTGGAATATGATTTCCAAGATCTATCCCTTCTGTTTTCCTTTCCTTTTATATACTCATTTTTCTATCTTGTAAGTGACAGCTAACATTTTGCTGACTTTCCATGTATTGTACTGTGCTCTTTTGTATTGTATTTTACTGTATTGTATTATTTTAATTTGTATTGTATTCAGTTGTATTTATTGACATATTGTATGATTTGTTAATTGTGGAGCTTTTCTCCCCAGGCCTCCGCTGAAAAGAGTTCTATAATGACCTAGTCAGGCTTTTCCAGTAAACAAAATAATAATAAACAATAAATACATTTATAGACAGATATAACTGAAGTTCTAGTTTAGCCTATGAGCCTGTAGGCACAAAAAATATTAACAGCGGTATTCACAGTCACTTGCGCAAATGTGATAGGGGGTATTCCTGATGCTTCTAAATGAGTGTAGCAAAGGCACAATTCATACAGGCCATTTATGTTAATGTGTAAGGCATGAAAAATAATAAGATGCAAATGATAAATGTTGTAAACTGTAGTAGCTAATGAGGCAGTTCATAGTTTGACATCACTGTAGTATGCATATCCATTGATTGTTAAATGCAGTGCTTCACCTGGAGTTGCAGTCCACAAACTTGTTTGTCCAAGTATGCACAAGCATACACATACATGAATTACCTTAATAATAATAATAATTAATGAATTATTACCTGACACACAAATTAATTATTTCTCACAGCAACCCCTTCATTAGTTTATATTAAGTATGCACAAGCACTAAAATGACACAGCAAATTATCTTACCCAATGATCACTTCAGTAATCTGAACATATACGCACAAGCACTTCCCTGACACACAAATGAATTATTTCCCCCAGGGAAACCTTCAGTAACATACCTTAGTATGCACGGGTACTAAAATAAAACATTCACCTAAGCAACCCCTTCAGTAACATGTCTAGGTATGCACTAACATCAAAATTAAACATTTACCCAAGCAACCCCTTCAGTAACATGTCTAGGTATGCACAGGTACTAAAATAAAACATTTACCCAAGCAACCCCTCCAGTAACACGTCTAGGTATGCACTAACATCAAAATTAAACATTTACCCAAGCAACCCCTTCAGTAACATGTCTAGGTATGCAAAAGCATCAACTCAGCTCCCATCGCATTTCCGTATACTGACTGAAACCTGCTGCTTTCTGGCATAATGTCAGGGTCATTTATATACTGTGCATGCAAATGGGTTCAGTATAGATTCATGTCATTGAATCAAACTCATGCACATACATTTAATCCCCCTTAACAGCTTAGTAGCCTTCCCACTACCGCTTACGCATTAATCACATTAAACATTTCCAACAGGGGCTGTGTGTTTACAAAAAGTCCTTCGTATTTCTGTAGTCATACTGACAGTCCAGGATTTGCATAACCTTGTGTATCCATTCTTCATGGATCACCACAACAAAATGAGAACCCCCAAACTATAATATACCACCCTTATCCTTCAGTTGACCTGTGAAAATGTGCATGCAGTACACAATGCTTGCCAAACTTGTAAAAGTTGAGAGTCTTTCTCACAACTTGGTTAACATTTTTGGGGTACAGTGTTATAGTGTCCACAGAAGCTAATACTGAGACTAAGGAGGACATGCAAATTTGTGACATCAAATATTACAATTGATTTCATAATGACCATATTATCAGGACATTTTTGTTGTAAAAGTCTTACACCCATGTCCAATAATCTGTTATTTGTGTACAATTAGAATGGATATGTTTCCCTGGTGTTGTACATCTACACCTCTGTAAACCTATCTCAGCGTTCTCACTGGAGATCCCAGAAAACAACCTTGTTTAAAGATTTCTTATCTACTTTTTGTGGATACCTTAAAACTTTATAATTTATCAGTTGAAGTGTTGAAAGTACAACTATAAATGGCTAAAACTTTCTCAGATGATACAAGAATGACATTTGGTCTTGATAAATGTGTGAAAGCAACATTTAAAACAGGAAAGCTGCAGCACCAAGAAAATGTCTACTTTGATATGTACCTAACCTGGCACATCCAATGGTTTTAATATCCATAGAGGTTACACACTGGGAAAATACAGGGCATAAGTAACAAGTCCTACTCAGACCACCTCAAAGACCTATCCCTGTATTCTGTCTCCTGCAGGCTGTTGAGGGGAGATCTATATTTGGCATACAGAGCATTGTCAGACCCCATTCTGATGGACCTCCTACACATCCACAAAACAAATAGCACCAGACCTACACATTCTAAAGACTTGCCTATGATATGAATAGGACCTGCTGGAGAGACAGGTATGTATCCGAGGCACTACTCCTTCCCCTTAACAGACTCCCCATCCATGTGAAGCAGAGTTCCTTCCTATCCTAATTCAAGTGAACTTGGACAATTGGGTAGGCAACAGGAAATTCATCCCTGGTTTGGCACCGATGTGTCTAACAGACATTGCAATTCTGTAAATGGTTTATCTCCCAGGCCACTGCTTGTAAATGTTTCATCTCCCAGGCCCCTGCTTATACTTATCAAGGGCAAAATAATTTGTCAAAGATTTGGGATGCACAGTTAAGCTTAAAAATGCCCTTGAGGTCTTTAGCCTAGTGCACACCTATGAACCTTTTAACCTATGAAAGTTTAATAATGGCAGCCCAGGTCTGTGGACTACATACATGTTGGTTTAAAAAATCCATTGAAAGCCATTGAAAGGTGGAAGACATGGACAAATGCAGGTTATGTAAAAAATAAGTGGAAACAGTCACACATCTTGTTGTTGGATATGATACACTCATGTCACTGGGTATATACACTAAAAGGCAATATGTCAAGAATGTTGAATTGAGTATTGTGAAAACACTACAATATAGAAGTAGCTGAGAAGCATTGGAAACATGAACCACAGTGCAGTACAGAGAATTATGAAGTGTATATCACATGGGATCACCTGTTACCAACAGTTCAAAAATAGATGTGAGGAACCCAGAGATAGCAGTCCATGAAAAATGACAATAGTAGCATTGATCAATGAAACTGCTACGCACATTGATTACAGTGTCTTACATACACAGAGACACAAAGTCATACAATATCAGCATTTGCAAGCAGAAATGGAAACAATATGGAAAAAAAGATACCCAGACAGTTCTAGTAGAAGTAGTAGTAGTAGTAGTAGTAGTAGTAGTAATAGGATAAATGGGTTTAATAAAATAGAATTTACAGTGGTACTTACATATGTTACCAAAACATGAAACCCAGTATGAATTACAGAAGGAAACAATTTGGGCACATTGCAAGTGCTGAAAAAAACACTATTGGCTAATATCAAAGACTGAAACCAAACTAATTTCATGAACTCTGTAGTAAAGGGGTCCATTCCCATCATGGTATTAGAAACCCAAAGTACTTGGGGAAATTAAACTGGCAGAGCCTGTCTTGTGTCAGAATAAGTATGACTAGGTTAGTAGCCTCTTTTCAGGGGATATCTGAGGTGACATTTATAGTACTAGGAGAAACTTGGCCAGGGCATACCTATTCATTGTTGTTGTGAGTGGGACCCATTTTGGATGAGAACTTCCTGTCTCAATTCCAGGTGAAGAGGTGGCCCAGAGAAATAAGGAGGCAAATGGAGAGAGAAGGAGATAAGGGAGTGGTGAGATAAATGGTGGAGAAAGCCAATATCAACACTAGAGAATGTATGCAGGATTCTGAGATGTTTCAAAGAAATCTGTTTGATGAAGATGAGTTGGCAAATGGTGACTATATAATTAAAAGGGGTTGGGAGGGTGGCCTAATGGTAAAGGTGTTTGCCTTACAAACACAAGGTGCAGGGTTTGAGTCTCACATGGGATAATTGGCTAGGCTTAAAAAGGCTCACAAGGGCAGTTAGCTTAGTACTAATCTATGAACCTATGAAAATGAAACCTATGAACCTATGAAAACCCTTCAGTTGGTAAGGTTGTGGAACGATTTACTTAAAGAAATGGATATGCAGAGTGAGCCAAAAAAAAGAAGACGTTTCAGGGGTGGTGGGGCATTATGCAGAAAATACAAAACGAGGATGCAGAGACAATGCTGAAGAATAGGGGTGATATGGAAAAGAAAACATATACAGTAAAATAATGTACAAGAGGAGTAGCAGAACAGAAAAAGGCAGAAGAAAAAGAAAAATAGAAGTACATGGTAATTCAAAGTAAGGAAGACAAAGAAATGGACAAGTATGATGTGAGGGACAATTGAATACCTGCTATGGGTGTAAAAGCATATGAGGTAAGAGCATGTATTCTTATTAACAGAGACATTTTCTGACATTATATCTGAGACTGTTTTTTTTCAATGGAAACTTTCCTTGGAGAATATGAACAAAATTTAACAGGGAAACAAAAACAAAAATGTGTACAATTTTAAACACAGGTGGAAAGAAGGACTTTGAAAGAACATTTGAAAACTTTATCCAAAGAAGTACTGGACATTGAAAAAAGTTTATGATAAAAGGGGTTTATCGGCTGGTGGATGGGATTGTAATATTATGTTAAAATAGAAAGAGAAAAAATTATACATATGCTAAGCATGATACAGGTTCAAGGGAATAGGGATGTTGTAGAATACGGGGGATAACCTAAAACATGTTTTTTTGTGGAAAAGAAGGGCATTTAATAAGTAATTGTGATAAAAGAAAATGTTATATTTGTGGGTAAGTGGGACATGTTGCAAAAAATGCAAACTGAAATGTTCTAGATGGACATTTATGGATGTATTGTAAAAATGAAAATAAGAGTAAGGAAAAATGAAAAGATACAGAAGAAAATTAGCAAAGAGAAGAAATTTTAGAAGTAGTTGAAATAGAAGAAAATTATATGAAAAATAATAAAGATGACATAGAAGAATGTTCTAGAATAAGTGATGAGGAAGACATAAATTGTAAGACAGAAAAAGGAAAAAAATAATTCTATTGGTAAAAGGATAAAAGACAGAAAACGACAATGTAAAGGTACAAGTACAAAAGAAAAAAAGATAAGAAATGGATGAAAACGAATATATACCGCTGATGGCTGGGGGTTGGTATAATGTTGTTTGATTTACAGACACAAGGTACAAGATTTGACTTTCATCTTTGGGAGGGAAACTGACTAGGCTTAGAATGGATCATTAAGGCAACTAGCCTAGTAATTAGCTATGAGCCTGTAACCATGAAGTTAACGGATATGACATTTTTAGAGTGCTTTCCGTAAATGTGAATAGTATTACGAATATATTAAGCAGAATATGGATTTAGGAGTAGTGTAATACATGTAGATGTAATTATATTAGAAGTCATAAGATTTTTAACAAATGAAGAAAAATTATACACAGGGAAACTGTAGGGAGGAAAGATAAAGTGAAATTTGGGAACTGAGACATGTTCAGGAATATTAATATTCTTTTGAAATACAGTAAAGATAGATGTATCTTTAGCAAAAAGCAAGAAGATTAACCACTGTAGACTTAAAATGTAAAGAACAGTTTATAGAATTGTAACACTATATTTTTATACTAATTGTAAAGAAAGAGAACACTTATTTCATCATATATTAGACTATGTAGTGATAAATATGAATATTATAATAACAGGAAACGTTAATGATTTAAGAGGCAAGTGTGAAAAGAAAGTAAATTATACAAGAAAAATGTTAGAAGTTATAAGATGTGGTAAATTAAAACTTTGGGAAAAAATCATGAACTTACAAATTGGGAATATATAGAACTGAAACAGATTATTTTACAGTAGGTTTAGTTTAGTTATTGGAAAAGGAGAGATAGTTGAAACAGGATTTTCTGATCATCTTGCAATTTGGCTAAAGATAAAGAAAACAATGAAATATAAATATTGCAAAGGAATAAAAAGGATAAATGAGAATGTATGGAATGAAGAAGGAAAGAGATTAGTAATACAGTCATGGGAAGATCATATTACTATGAGAACATTTTATAAAAATTTGTCTGAATGGTGGATGCTATGTCAAGAATCTCAATGGCAACACTCAGATCTGCTCTGAGTTACAGCACAATGGCACTAAATATGCAGACCCAACTGATATTGTCAACATCCTGGCAGATAGGTTCAGTGCTAACTTTACCCCCCCTCTCACCCCCTAAAGAACCCATCTCTATACCGGAAGAATGCAAAGTTCCTGTAATCACGGCTGCACAGGTAAAAACCACACTCTCCAAAGCCAAGAACACAGCATTCATGGGACCAGACAACATCTCAGGCTGTGTTCTATACGAACTACAGAGCGAACTGGCACCCCAACTAAGTACCATGTTCAATCATAGCCTCACCTCAGGCTTTGTGCCTGCTGAATGGCGCACAGCAACGGTTATCCCACTCCACAAGGGGGGGGAGCCACCACGGACCCCGGAAACTACTGTCCCATTAGCTTGACGAGCCTGGTCTGCACGGCCATGGAATGTATCATCATGGAACTTATAAACAAAGACATTGGTAATCTCCAAACTCTGGATCCCACCCAGTTCGGGTTTGTAAAAGGCAGATCATGCCTCCTAAACCTGACAGACTTCTTCGAAGCAGTCACCAAAGCCGTAGACAAGGGTAAAGTGGTTCACACAGCCTATCTAGATCTTGCCAAGGCTTTTGACACCATCCCCCACTCTGGAATTATAGATAAACCCACTAAACTAGGTATAAATCCCTATGTCACAAGATGGGTTGCCAACTGGCTCACTGACAGAACCCACACTGTGAAAGTAGCAGACTCCAAATCAGACTTCAGACCAGTGACAAGTGGAGTACCACAGGGTTCAGTCCTGGGTCCTCTCCTGTTTGGTATCTACTTCTCTGAAGTACAGGCTAACACACAAGGTCTTTGGTTAATGAAGTTCACAGATGACTGCAAACTAGGAGCCATAATCGAAACTCCTAATGATGTGGACATGCTACAAAAGGGCCTCACTGACACAGATGCCTGGTGTCAAAGCCATGGCCTCAAGCTCAATGCCAAAAAGTGCATTGTCATCCCCTTTGGTAAAAACTCTGTACCTATGAACTACAACATAGGCGGTAGTATACTTAACACCGAAGGTGTGATAAGAGACCTTGGGACACAGGTGAACAGTAGTCTCTCCTTTGATAATCACATTGTCACAGTAGTCAGGAAATCCTTCTTTGTGGCACAACTCATCACAAAAGGTTTCTCATCCAGAAAAAAAGAGGTAATTGTTCCCCTCTACTCATCACTCATTAGACCCATTATAGAGTACAATGCCCCTTTTGGTATGTACCTCACAAGACATCTACAACAACTGGAAAGGCTGCAGAAATATCTCACAAAGAGGATTACCGGCCCCAAACAGATGCCCTATGCAGACCGTCTCAGAAAACTCCAGCTTTACTCCATCGCATATCGCCTAATCAGAGGTGATCTCTGCCTAACATACAAAGCTATGTCAAACCCAGAGCTGTTGGACATGCTCCACTTAAAGAAATCCCAATCCCTCCAAGCTACACGCTCTAGGGACCTAAACCTTGTCACCACAATAAACAGAACATGGCGGAGGGATAGATTCCTGTCCCAGAGACTTCCCATACTCTGGAATAAACTACCTATCTATATCAAACAAAGCTCCTCATTAGCACTCTTCAAGAAAAATTTTGATGATTGGATGGGAAATAGGAAATTCACCCCGGGGATCACCTCTGTGGCTCTGCTCGACAGTGGCACAGGAAAATAATTTCCTTGGGTGGCAAAAGCCAGGGTACCTTTTTGGCTGGGCTTGTATAATCCCCAGGGTCAATAGCCTGGTACCTACCTATGAACCTATGATGTTTAAGGAAAATATAAAAAATGTTTTTACAGTGGTGATATGTGAGAACAGTAGAGAAAGAAAATATATGCATTGGAAGATTTAGAACATAATGATAGAAAGTGATTTAACAAAGAATAAGAATTATATTAAGGAAAGCAGCAAAAATAAAGTATTGCTATTTAAGCAAATATATTTTTACAAGGAAAAAGAGTAGAAGTATTGAATTACTTAGGCAGATTACCAAAGGAAGATAGTGTAATGACAGAAATAAATGCAAAAGGAGAACTAGAAAGAACTCAGGAAAGCTTTATAAAAATGTAAGGGATTGGCAAAAATATTTTTAAAAATTTTAATGAATGGTTAGATGAAAGTTTAATGTACAATGAATTAAATAGTATAATAATTAAATTTGTATGGAAGAAGGAAGATAGAAAATATCAAAAAACTGGAGACCAATAGGACTGAATAACAATGATTATAAGATCTTTGTAAAAATAATACAAATGGTATTTGAAATTAAAATGGAAAAGTATTATTGAATATAGCGTACATGGTATAAAGGGAAAGGGTTGTCAAGAATTATTAATGATAAATAAATTGTGGATGATATTGTGAATAGAAAAGTAGAAGCAAAAAATCACGATAGGAGACCTTAATAAGTCATTTGATACAATTGGATAAGAAATATTATGGGTAATTATGGAGGAATATAATATAAGTGAGAACGATGGGAAATGATGGATGTCAGTGAATAGTAATAATCAGGTAAAACTACTTGTAAATGGCTGGCTAAGCCAAGAGGTGCATATGAAGAGTGATATAAGAGAGGGATGCCCGATGAGTTGCATACCCTTTGCATTAGTTATGAATGTGATAACATGTAAAATAAATTACAAAATGAAGGAGGTAGGGTATATAACATCTGAAGGTTAAGAATTCCAGTTCTGTTAAAATATGCAGGTGACGTTAAATTGCACAAATGAGTGTCTAAAGGTGATATAAATGGCTTTAAATAAAGAGGAAAGTAAATGTTTAGGTGATATAGTAAAGATAGGGGGCATATTTTACAATGAATGAAATTTCTATGTTAGGTATAACATTTGGAAATAATGATATCTGTGGAAGTTAATAGGAAAAACAATAGAAGAAATAAAAAAGCCTGTCTTTTATGGAAAACATAAATTATCATTCAGTAAAAAATGTGTATTTGATAAATTCAGTACTGATAGGAAAATAGCATACTTAGCAAGTGCATGTTTATGTTGTCAACAGTATTTGAAAAGGAATCACTGCAGATATTTTTATATGTGGTTCTAGATTAAACCCAGTAAAAAGGGGAGTTCTGTATATAAATAAAGAGAAAGGAGGTTTAGGGTTAATTACCTAGTGGTATATGCTGCTTCATTAAATCTGTACAAAGTGTTAAAGTGGATAAATGAAGAGGCTGAGAGATTAGTAGTGAAACTATATAAATATATGTATGATAAATTTTGGGGTATGGTGAAAACAGTAAAAGATAAAAGGGGTAAATAAAGGAAGCACTCAGGTTTATGTTGTATGAGTGAATGCAGGGAATAGGTGCCGGATTTTAGGTATTTTTTTATTTTTACTAGGGCGCATTGGAATGGTTCACCCATGGTGTGTTGCAAGGCAAGCTTAGACTCTACCAAATAGCTCTATAACTTTTTTTTTATTTATATAATGCTTCATTACAGCTATGGGTCCAATAGCTTCTTAACCAGTAAATATAATAGAGTATATTTTGATATTTCCTATCTACACGTTTTAAATTTAGTCATAAGGCAGTAGTTTTAGACCATTCTGAAATGTTATATATTTAAGGCTGCCGTGTTAATATTCAGTTTTTCTGTTTTAGTTACCCTCCCCCAAATTAAGATCCTTTTGTTTAAAACCTAACAACTAGTTTGGGATTCTGTTGTTCTGGTTACTGCCCTGGAAACAAGCAAAGCTTTGTTGGAGTTAGCCAAGCGTCTCTGTAATTAATTATGTACCCAAAAGTTTTACTATTGTATTGAGCCTGAGAAGTTAACATTTTTATTTTTATTTAAACTTTTGCTGACCAGTTTAATTTCACTGGCCATATGTCTCTTTTCAGGAGAGTCCCAAGGTGTTATTCATACTGACTCAGGGAAATTCAGCCAGGGCACTAGGGTACTTCCCCTTCTCTTTTTGATAAGTGGTCTTAGATCTTTTTATATCCACCTGAGTTACCACCAACTCAGGCAGATGGGACTTCAGTTTAAAGTCTCATCTGAAGGACGTAATAACTGATGCTCCATGGCATCTTCCTGATCATTAAAAGAATGAGACAACTTTCTATTCTTTCCTATGGTGTTCTGCGTAGGACAATGGTTTCTCTTGTCATTGGTCTATACCAGGTGAATTTTCCTCAGTACTGCCAATAGATATGCCATCTTAACAGGAATGTGTATGCTATTAATGGCACTCTGGAGAATACCTGAATTACTTTTGTGAAGTCAGCCTGTGTCCCCTTAAGTTCTTCCAAAATTTATATCATAACAGCCAGGCTGGTTGAGTTAATATAATCTATATACTTAATTTGGTCCAGCCTTTAAAGAAACCTGACTGCAGTACAACAAAAACATCTACAAGTTATTCCATAATATTAACAAAACATCGACTCAATGTTATTAACCAATAACATAACTAAGTGTGCAGATAACTTAAAATGCATTGGCCACATTCTAATGCAAGTACAGCAAACAGACTAAGAAATTGCCATAACCTCTTTACCATACACAGTACCAAATCATACAGTTTTTGATGCAAAACGTCTGCCATTTTGTGCATTTTATTTTTTTGATAAGGACAGCTTCCCAAATTTATCCTCAGAACTGAAATCTCCTGCCATGATGCAATGAAAAATTAACCTCACAATGTCTCACTATCAAAATATAGGCTGTGCAATGCATCAGTAGGAGGTTCTTACTTCCAAGAGGGGTAAGTTGTCAACCACATCTTGTAGGTAGAACATCCTGCATTGAAAATTAACATGTGAAGACACAGTATGAAACCACAATATAAGTAAGAAGCTATTCTTCTAAAGATTAAGTTGTTTTCCTAAAAAGAATGCTTTGTACTCATATGTAAATTATTAACCAATACCTACCATGACATCATTTTGTGGGTGTGGTTATTGAGAAAAGCAGAGCAAGCAGTGGAAGTAAATAATCAAACAGCAGATTATGATCTTTCCTTTTTGACAAAATCATATTCAGTTTTAACAAGATGATTATGGCTGGAATAGAAATTCATTGTAAAGTAAAGAGTTTTCAGAAAGTAAGCAAGTCAATTGAAACAAGTTAAATTTTACATAACTAGATAACACTTTTTAAGCGGTCATAGTCTCCAGACCTGTTAAGCTGAGTAATGCTAGAGGAATGGAAAGACCCAAAATGGGGTAACAACATTATGTTACTACTCTAAACATGAGGCTTTAAAATTATTGTTTTAACCTGCTTGGGCAATCATTGTTTGGGCCGTAAACCTTAACAATATCAGGACTTTCCACTGCCAACAGCTGAAAGAAAATCAAGCCAAATATATACCGTGACCCTTGCTTGACTGTGTGACTGCCAAGCAACTATGGTGGTCTCTGCACAACTAGCCATACTTTACATCAGTGATGAACTAGACAAACTTACAGCCATGGTCATAAGGATTTTTGATGACGTATTCAAGTTAACAGGTAAGACGAGAAACCAAAAAAGAACTAATAGAACAATACAGGGTGGTGGTAAAATGTATAAAATGAAATCTGTAACACACATGGCAATTGCAATCACAACAGCAACTGCTTAGTGATCACAGCACTGAACTTCAAGCCATCTTGGGAAAAGTGGACAATCTGGAGAACAAATGCAGACAGAACAACCTACAGCTAGTAGGCCTTCCAGAAGGTATTGAAAGGGGTGACCCATATCAATTCTTGGAATCACAGTTAAGCACATCATTCAATCTGCCTCAAGCCCAACCACTCACAATAGAAACAGCACATTGACAATTGTGCCCATGCAGGCCACATTCTGCTCCAGTGACACAAATCGTTATGAGATTTCTGAACTTCATGGAGAGGTATAGAGGGCTAAAGGTGGCTAAAGAAAGTCACCATCTCCTGCTACTGGACCACAAGATGCATTTATTCCAAGACTTCCCCTAGATGGCATCTCATAAACATCCTGGATTAATTGCTACATTTCTCACACTTTAGTAGAGTTTCAAAGCTGAACTGTTTCCACTGCTGCTGTAGTACTTAATTAAATTGTGTCTGTTAGTTTTACAGGACAATAGTATCTATGCTGTGTGGTTTCCCTGGACTTGAGCTAGAAAACCAGCATTTTTACATTGATAGTTTTCTGACTGCATACTTGTAGCGGAAGTATGCTATAGCAAACCTATCTGAGTTGGAGGCTGCTGGCTGAAAGCTTTTTGTGTGTTTTTTTAATTGGGCTGTAGGTCTCACAGTTGAAAAACTTGTTTTTTTTCTGATTCTATGTAAGCCCAGTGATTGAGCTAGGATGCTCTCTGCACAGCATCAGTTAGCAGTGCCCTGTACAGATGCAAACACTTTCAAGTTAAAATTTCCCTTAGAATAGCTATCTATGCAACCTTCCCCAGGCTCCCCACTGCTCTAGTACCATCTGAGTTGTGCACAGAGCAACATTGCCTTGTTAGATAGCTGCAGTTCACACTGAGTATAGCACCCGTTCCTCATCAGTGTGCTTTCATCCCAGTCCAGTTAAATCTCCCCACTCTTTTCCTTGGTTAAACTCACAGCAAGAAAACTGAAACCACGGATATGCACTTTCCTGTTATCTCTGTGGCTAGCCTGGTGGACATGGGCATCCTGAGGCAATGTAACAATTGTCTCATGTATACTGGCAACCACTTAGACCTGAAACAAACAAACACAGTATGCGAGAGATGTAGCTACATGATAAAATTGAGACATGACTCAGATACTGAAATTTCAAATGACAGGCTGTCAGTACATGCACATCATTTCCCTCACTAAATAAGGTTTTCACACATAAACTCACATATGCGAAGGTACTCACAAATAACTTACCAAAATCTCAGAGGCCTCAAGTACACTGCCCTCAACAACCACATGCAAATAAAACCAAGTCAACATCAACCATTACACATAAAATTACACATCACAGTGTCTCCACAAGCAATCCCTTAAGATGAAACACCACACATTCAACCATCTTTGTCATAGGCAACTCCATTGTAAGACACAAGAACACCTGCCTCACCAGGTTGGAAAAAGACAGGGTTACAGTTAGTTGCCTGTCAGGGCAGATCAGTCAGGCACTCAGGTCACTCAACCACAAGTACCAGTATAACTCAGTCATAGTCTATGTAGGCATGAACAACCTGGGACATACCTCCCTGGACTATAGAAAGAGAGATATGCTGGACCTCTCTGAATATGTGTTGCAGGCAGGTATGTGCCTTGCCCTTGCATTGAGCAGCATTCTACTCTCACCAGTAATGACACCACAATACAAACAGAAAATTATTAACTTCAGTAATTGGTTTAGCTACTGGTGTCATTCCAAGAGGATCCAGTTTTTGTCAGCCTGGTGCAACATTATCAATAGACCACACTGCTTTGCTACAGATAGTCTGCACCTACCAACACTAGGCTTTGGAATACTGGCAAAGGCATTAGCCACCCCATAGCACCTTTTTTTTAGGCAGTGCCAAACCAACAGACCTACCAACATAAATTCTTCTAATGCCAAGCTGAAGATACTACTGCTCAGTGTTAGGATTCTTTACAAGAAGCTGCACCCCCTGGAAGTTCTCCTTGCCCTGGAGAATGCTGATGTCTGTGCAGTTATAGAGATGTGGTTCAAGGCTGCAGAAAGCAACCCGGCTGTGCAAGGTTGCAGTGGTTATTACACATTCAGCCCACCCTTTGAAAAGGAAAAAAAATGAAAAGAAGAGGTGTTTCCATTTACAGAAAAAGCAATCACACCTCTAGATTGGTCAAGTTGGATGATTAACCTGAGCAACTCCATGCCCAGCTGACCTTATATATAATCCCACACCATGTCATTGCTAGTTACAGGTCCCCAACCACGAACCATGAAAAACACTCTGCATACCTGAAGTTACTAGAATAACTTACCATTCAGCTCAACATACAATTCGTGGGTGATTTTAACTACCCCTCCATAAACTGGGAAACATGCATGACCACTAACATGCAGGCTCAGAGATTCCTGGATTTTGTCAATGCAAATGGTTTGGAACAGGTGGTCTCCACTCCTACTAGGTGTGCAAATATCCTTGACAAGTTACTCACAAATATGGGGGAGCATGCTCCCCAGTATAATGTCCTCATTGGTAATATTGGATCATAAATCAGTATCCTTTGAAATAAATTTAACTGCAGAATCCCCATCAAACCCTAAATATTTTTTTCCAAGACAAATTACCTTCTATTAAGTGATAGCATATATAATTGATCCCCCAACTATAAAACCATAGATGCCTGTGCAGAAGTATACACAAATGCCCTGCACAACCACTTAAACAACTGCATAGAAATGGCAGTACCTGGTCAAATTAAATACAGGTCTACCAGGAAAAACAAGTCACCCTGATGGACCCCTGACATAAACAGACTGTGCAGCAGAAGGAAGAAATTCCTATCTAGAAGTAAGTGGGAGGTTGCATGACAGAGAAAAATTCCCCCATCAGTCTCAACAGGCAAATCAGGGAACTAGTCAAGTCTTCAAAAGCTAAATAAAAGACAAAAATAGCCTCCTAAGCAAAGGATAACCACAAATAATTTTTAGTTATGTCCAAAATCTAAAGGGAAACACAATCTGCTCAGTTGCCTTTAGATGGTAATACTTATATTTAACCAGAAGAAATAGCAAATCTGGCTGATAAATTCAGCTGAAATTTCTCCCCCTCATCACATGCACTCACTCCTCATACTCCATTGCCTGTTATGTCATCACTGAATACTCTACAGCTAGAAGCATGTCAGCAATGGGCCCTGACAGAATCCCAGGGTGCCTACTAAATAGCTTGTAACATGACCTAAAAGACCCACTTACTTCTCTATTTAGCCACAGTCTCCAGACAGGCTTTGTATCAGTAAAGTGGAGGGCAGCAGCAGCAGACATCCCTCTGCACAAGGAGGGAACCATCAGTGGACTCAGGAAAATACTGACCCATAAGTCTGTCTAGGCTCATATGCAAGGCTATGAAAAGGATAATCGTGGACCTGATTAACAATAAAATAGGAAATCTCCAGACTTTAAACTCAACCAGTTCAACTTCATCAGTGGCAGGTCCTGCCTGCTCAGTCTGATGGACTTCTTTGAGAAGGTCACTAAGGCCATGGATGAGGGTAAGGCAATGCATACCACCTACCTTGACCTGGCCAAGGCATTTGGCACAATACCCCACTTGGGTATCCCAGATAAACTCACAGTAATGCCATAAACCTCCACATCACCAGATGGGTAGCCAAATGGCTCACAGATAGGACACTTTATTAAAGTGGGGAAATCTACATCCAGCAAGGCAAATGTAGATAGCCTTTGGCTGACCAAGTTTGCTGATGACTGGAAGTTTGGGGCAATTATTGACTTCCCAAATGATGTTGATATCCTACAGAAAAGTCTGACACAGACAAATGACTGGTGTCAGAGCCATGGCCTCAAACTAAATATGATGCAGTGCATAATAATACCCATTGGGAAATCAAATACCCTGCAAATTACAACATTGATATCACTCCCCTAAGAGTGGACCCAGTGGTTAGAGATTGTGTTCCTATTAAATGATCGAAGATGCATTCTTTCAAATGCATCTTGATCGAACTTGAAAGCACAAAAAGACAAAATAGTGAAACGGCATATAAGCAAATTATTTCCCTGGGAAAGAAATCACTTGGCCGCTACCTTTCGTTTGTCATTTTTGTGACTGTAGTGTGATTTCGGAGTTGGTATAGTTAAGTAGGGGGTGTGGGGGTGAAGCCCCCCACTTTATGTAATGTTTTAACATTTTTTTTTTGGGGAGGGGGACAGCGATTTTTTTCCCTTAGAAAAAAATCTCTGTTCTAAGCGTTCGAGATTGTAAGCTTTCGCTTACATGGGTTCGATAAATTATCATTCGCTTTTTTAAACATTCAATGATTTAACATAGACTCTTAGAGATCTGGGTACTGAAATAGATAGAAATCTGAACTTTGACCACCATGTGTTCATGGTGGTGAGGAAATTTTATATGTGGCTAAGCTTCTAAATAAGGGCGTGACATCCAGATCTAAGGATGTTATAATACCACTGTAAGTGGCACTCATCAGACCAACAATTGAGTACAATGTACCCTTTGGCATGTACCTCACCAGGCACCTGCAACTGTTGGAGCATGTTCGGAGGTTTCTCACAAAAAATGGTATAACTCACATGTCATATTATTACTGTATTCAATTTTCTACCAATTACTGAGGGGTGATCTGTGCCTGACCTATAAGACAGTTTCTGACCATTGTTGATGTAAATGTTGCATATTCACTAATTAACTGCAAGAGGCTTACCCACTCCAGAGATCTAAACCCAATCTCTGACATGAATAGATCATGCTGGACAGACAGATATGTGTCCCAGAGATTGCCCCTCCTCTGGAATAGGCTTCCTATTCACATGAAGCAGAGCCCTTCCCTGACCATCTTCAAGCACAATCTGGACCAGTGGATGGAAAATCACTAATTCACTCCTGGGGGTAGTGCCCATGTCATTTATGGACATAGGCACTCAGTAGAAATTGCCAAAGCCCTGGTTGATGATCCTTGTTATCTTTCCACTAAGGATAGAACATTGAGTAAAATCTAGGTAAAACTGGCTAGGCTTGTAAGGGCTTTTGAGCAGTTAACCTAGTAATCTCATATGAACCTATGAACCTATGTTAGTTAAAAGAAGGAGATCCTTTGCCAGCATAAGAAGCCTGTGTAATGCAAATAAGATCCCAACATACTTGAAAAATCTCTGCACACTCATCATTAAATTCCAAAATAAACTCTTCTTCTTTGAGGACTCTTGATGCCACACTAAAATTTCTCCAAAGGCACATCTTTGTAAGATCAGTGCCCAATGAAGCCAACAGCCCACCTCATGATGTGATGGACTTAAGTGAGAACCTAACTCAATCACAACACCTTGTAAGAGTGCTGACAGGCCTCCCCAAAATATGCACACTGGCTAGAAACACTGGGAGTGGGCACAACACCTCAGAGACATTCCCAGATGCAATTCTATCAAGGCAATCCCCAAGCCCCACACACAGATCTAGGAAACAGTCCACCAAGTCAATGGCCAAAAATTTTTTTGGAGATACTTCACCTGAGTTCTACTAACTGCTACTAATCTCTACAAGATCCTCACAAGAACACAGTTATGACAACAGACTGGGCAGAAACAGCTGAAAGTATGGATCCAAGTGATTGGGCTGTCTCCCTTCTCAATAGATGTAGCTCCATGGGCAGAAAACCTAAAGATATGGAGAGATTCATATCAAGGCCCTAGAATAAAAAACTGGATCTTTATCTATGACAAGCTCAGAAGAAATAACCTGACTCCTGGTTTTGTATTCCTGACATCTTACTACATATTGGATAAGTGATTGCCCCACTTTTTAGTTTTAGACCTCATAGCTGGAACTTCAGAGGGCCTGGGGTGATATTCACAGGGTCATAGGATGCTACTAGGCTACTGGCACAGAGGCCCTTATGAGCCTAGCCAAGAATTTCATCCATGCTCCCTCAAAGTCAGCACCTGTTTCCCCTGTCCAGCAGGGACACAGGTGAGATCCCAGGGGTGTATTTTTTGTTTCCCATCCAGTCATCCAGGTTCCTCTTAAAGAGGGCTAGAGAGGTACTCTGCTTGACATGGAGACAGAGTGTATTCCACAGATGGTGGAGTCTTTGGGACACAAATCTATCCCACCAACAAGTTCTATTAATGTCACAGACCAGGTTAAGGCCTTGCATGCTGGTTGTGTGAGTGAAGATTGTCTTACTGATATGCAGTAACTCCATTAAGGCTGGGTCTGAAATGGCCTTTTATGTCAGACACAGGTCACCTCTGAGCAGTCTGTATGAGACTGAGTAGAGGGGCAGGGCTTTTAGCCTATCTGTATAGGATAGGTGTTTGAGACCCTTGATTTTCCTGGTCAGGAATATCTGTGGTCTATCCAACTGCTGCATGTGCTTGGCAAGGTACATACCAAAGGGGGCATTGTACTCGATAATGGGTCTAATAAGGGAGGAGTACAGGGATATTATGACATCCTTATTCCTGGATGAAATACCCTTATTTATGAGGTGGGCCATGTAGAATGCCTTCCGTGCAATGGAGGCAATGTGGTGGTCACAAGTCAGGTTGCTATCATTCTGGGTCCCCAAATCCCTCACGACTGATTGCTTGCTTAGTACATTGTTATTAATGTCATAATTAGTGGGGATGACATTTTCCCCAAAAGGGATAATGATGCATTTCTTGGCATTCAATTTGAGGCCCTGCTTCTGGTACCAGTCATTAGTTTGGGTAAGACCCAATTGGAGGATGTTCACATCACTAGGGGAATTTAAGACAGCGCCCAGCTTGCAGTTATCTTCAAACTTGATTAGCCACAGACCACTAATTTTGGCTTGCACCTCAGAAAAGTTTATCCCAAACAGTAGAGGCCTCAAGACTGATCCTTGGGGTTCACCACTCATTACAGGTCTACTAGTAGATGTGGCTTCCCTTACTTTGAGTGGGTTCTATCAGTGAGCCAGCAAGCTACCCATCTGGTAACATACGGGTTGATGCCTAGCTGGGAAAGTTTATCAATTATGACTGAGTGGGGAATAGTGTCAAAGGCTTTGGCTAGGTCAAGGTAGACAGTGTGCACTATCTTCCCCTCATCCATGGCTTTGGTGATTGTTTTGAAGAAGCAACCAAGTTTAATAGACATGATCTTCCTTTGACAAAACCAAACTGTGTGGGGTCAAGCGTATAGAGGTTGCCAATGTCCTTGTTTATAAGGTCCATGATAATGCATTCCATGGCCTTGCAGATCAGGCTAATTAGGCTGATGGGCCTATAACTGCCTGGGTCAGTGGATGCTCCACCTTTGTGTAGAGGAATAACAGTGGCTATCCTCCATTCAGCTAGGATGAAGCCAGTGCTCAGGCTTTGGTTGAATAGGGTTTATAATGGAGCTGAGATCTCATGCCGGAGTTCATGTAGGATACATCCAAGGATGTTATTGGGTCCCATGGAGACAGTTTTTTTTTGCCTTTGAGAGGCCATTAAGGACCTGCTCTCTGGTGATGAGGGGGAGGTGTGCAGGTGCTGGGGTTGTCCTGGTTTGCTGATGGGGGGAACAGGGGGGTGAAGTTTTCTCTGAAACTGTCTGCCAGCAGGTTGGCTATATCTATGGCATTTGTGTATATGGTGTTATTGACCACCAGTTCAGAGCAGATTTGGATGTTACCTTTGAGATTACGGACATATGTGAAGAAGGCCTTGTGATTGTTCTTGGTGGATGTGGCCAATCTGGACTCATATTTAGCCTTAGAGGATTTCACCAATGAACTTATTTGCTTGTTTAGATGAAGGAGAGATTGCTTCCAACTTGGCACCTGCTCCTTTTTTGCCCTGGACAGCAATTTTTTTCTTCTATTATAGTTTGTTTATTGTTGCTGTCCACCAGACAGGTTTACTCTTACTTGAGGAAGATGATTTGGTCCTGTCAGGTATTGCTGAGTCCATACAGCTATTTAGGTGCTCACATGGTTTTCTGGTGTAGGCTTGGACATTAGTGCTAGTTCTAACTGAAGGGACGATGGCTGTAAAGCTGTTCATACCTGCTCTGAGGAGATTGTATTCAGCTTTGGAAAAGTTTTTTTTTCATTTGACCCTGACGGTGGTGGGGGGGGGGGGGTCAGGGGAGATGGTGACTTCAAATGTGATCACTTTATGGTCAGATCTTACCAAGGAGGATGACACTGGGAGTGCTACAGTCGCTACTCATGTTGGTTAGGACCAGGTCCAAGATATTTTCACCTCTCGTAGGGGTGTTGACCAGCTGATCCAATGTATTGGCATTGACGAAGTCGAGGAATATCTGGGCATTCTTGTTTGGGCTAGAATAGGTCTTCCACTCTATGGTTGGGTAGTTAATGTCACCCAGGATCAGGGTAGAGGGTTAGGGTTGCCACCTTCCTTCATGGCTAAAAACCGGAGTAAAGCCACACCCCTCGCATCACCAGTAACCCCGCACATTCCACTCCCTCTCCTGCCCACATCCCACCCAGTTTGTGACATCACGAAGACATAACTCGGTGGGGAACGCCCTCTTTTTTCATTCCTGCTGCATGCTTTCGGCTGATTTACTATGCTTTTCTGTAAAAAAAGCATAGTAAATCAACCATTTTACAAGCACCGATAATCTGTTTTCTTTTTGAAACAGTGTTTTCCGGACTACCGGAAAATCAGTTTGATTTTGGGATAGTCTGGAAAAAAATGGAGGGGTGGCAACGCTATAGAGGTTTGAATTTTGATGAATTTGAGTAAGTCCAGATAGGTGGAGTGGACGTTCTGAGTCATGGTTGGGGGTCTGTAGCTAGCTATGATTTGAATAGGTGTTTTGTCAACAGTTAGCTGCACTTGGAGTGTCTCCTGTGCATCATAGCATTTGACCAGCCTGGAGATGTGTATGTCTTTGATAATTATTGAAACTCCACCTCCTTTGGCTTTGTAGCCCTCCTTTGGGGTCTGAAAGTATGGTAGGATGAGTAAGCTGGTAAGGCTGGGGTGCTCTCCACAGCTTTGAACCAGGTTTCATTGACTGCACAAATGTCAGAATCCTCCAGGGCAAGGAATGCTTGCAATGAATGCAGTTTCATGCTAAGACTCCTAGCATTTAACAGCATGACCTTTAAATTTCGTTTATAAGTATTTTTCATGTTGGTAATTTTGTGCTCATGGCTTTGCCTAAAAAAGGCACTATAGAGGAGGCAAGAGCTGTTTCCAGAAGTCTAAAGCCCAGGGGAGACAGATGAATGTCATCGCTGGCAAAGAATCGTGGTCTGTCAATCATGTCCTCCCAGGCTGTCAGGTACTGGATCTCCTTAGAATGACATCAGAAACTAAGCCGATTGTTAAATTCAAGCATTTTCTTATTGTATTGAGGTATCATTCTGGATGATGGTATGATTCTGCTTAAGGCTAGGGATACATGCCTGGGACACATATTCAGCGAGCTCAATCATGTCTCTTTTCATATAGTCCAGAGAGGTCTGTCTCAAGTCATTCAGACCAACACGGACTATGACAGAGTCATAACAGTACCTGTTGTTAAGAGACTTGAGTGTGTGCGTGATATGGCAGATTCTAGTACCTGAGAAGCAACTTACTGTGACTTTCTCCTTGTCTAGCCTGGTGAGTGGCACATCTGTCTGTCTCACAATAGAGTCTCCTATGACTAGTATGTTGGGTTTGTGGTTAGGCCTTAGAGGCTGTGAGACACAGATGTGTGTACTATGTGTGATGCTTAGTGCTATGGGTTGTGATGTGCATGTATATTTTTGCTTCGGAGGTTTCTTTTGTTTAGGTATGTTTTTGTTGAAAATGCCACATATGTAGCAGTGTGTTGTACAGATGTAGGTAGTTTTAGAGGTGTGGTGCTCATAGTGTTTGTGCAGACAACCTTCTCAGTGCCAGATGTACTGGCTTGTGATTGAGCCAGCAAGGATTCTAGGTTCTTAATGTGATTGCATCTCTCACATATTGTGTTCCTAGGTGGTAGTAGTAGAGGATTGTCTGTGTACATAAGGCAGTTGCTACACTGTCTCAGGATGCCCATATCAACCAGACTAGCAGGAGAAACCATAGGAAATTGTCCATCCATGGTTATCAGAATCTGTGGATGAGAGGTCAGGGATAGTACAGTGGGTACTATCTGAGGAGAGTACCTATATGTGTGAGTAGGGCTGGATAAAATTAATACAGTAGCTGCAGGCAAGGACCTCACTCACACAGGAGTGCTAGTAAGGGAATAAAATGCAACTGAGATACCTCACAAAGGGTTAAAACAGCACAGTGGTGGTGTGCAATGGGAAAACAAGCAAAGACCCATGCAAAGCTGGGTTTAAATACCACAAAAACTAAAATAAAACAGAAACACTGGAATTGACCAATCAACCCTTGTCCCTGAGCTCTTAGCTCAACACCCTATGCCAGACCAGTTTCAACCAGTTCACTTACTCCCACTAAGTGCAGGCAGGCCCTGGCCAACACAAGATGATGTAACAGGAAACACAGGAATCACACAAAGCGATCTAAATACAGTAAAACCTGTAACCAGACTATGCTAAAGATATTTAAACTCTGTTTAGGTCAATTTAACACAGGAGAACAGATACACATTTAAATATAACAGTAGCAAACAAGAGCAAACTGATTTAAACAAATTAACCAATTAACCAATAAAAAAGCTCAAAACTGAGCCCTGGTCCAGCAGTCTTCAATCAGACATGTTCTAACTGCACACTCCTACCACTAGGATGCAGGTGAACCATCTCCAAAAAAGATGGCCTGGATTATAGGTTCATAGGTTCATAGGTTCATACTAGGCTATCTGCCCTATGGGGTAAACCTCACGATCTATGACTATACACTTTTGGCGTTTAGCTTGAGGCCATGGCCTGTTTCTATGAGGCCCTTGGAGAATGCTTGTGTCGGCTGGGGAGTTGATTATATGGCGCCCAGTGCAGTCATCTCTACTTGGTTGAGAGCCACAGTCCTCTGTTGGCTGTACCACCCCGATATATATATAAACCAGAGAGGTTATCTATAATGCCCGAGTGGGTATTGTATCAAGGCTTTTTTTCTCAGGGGTAGGGTGTGTGTGTGTGTGGGCCACCTTCCTGGTGGCCTTGGTGAAGAAATCAAACAGGTTTAAGAGGCAGGATAGGCAGGATCTGCCCAAGCCACAAACAACCAAACTGTGTGGGATCAGTGTCTGTCTGTTTATGATCTATTTATTATTGGGTCCGGCTTTGCAGACCAAGCTAGTCAGGCTTATGGGGCAGTTTTTTGATCCCCGTTGAGGCACCACCTTTGTGGAGAGAGGGACCACTGTTGCTATGCGCCACTTGGGTACATATCCTGTAGTAAAGGCTAAAAGCTGGCCTTAGACGATTTTTATGAGTGCCATAGTTTTTTTGCTATGATCAGAGATGCCTTCCTTTTTTTTGATTTTGCTCTAGTCATGTAGTAGCTTCTCCTTCTATGTATTGTTTTTTTTTATGGGGGGGGTCACCAGACAGAGGATTGGGTCTTGGTTTTATTTGGGATTGCATGATCCCCATGCATTCTGGTAATGCTCCCAGTCTATGTTTGGGTAGTTTGTCGTCCCAATATAATGGTGTTGTTTGGAGAGACCTTCATATTTTTTTCCAGTCTTCAGAAGGCCAAGTTGACAAATATTGATACTCCCTCCTTTTTTGTTCCTGGGTCCAAGTTTTGGGGGCAGCATGGGTATGAGGTATAACCTGGTAGTGCTGGGGTGCTCTCGAGCCTGAACCAGGTTTCTTTTACTTACTGCATGATATCGATGTTCTCCATGCTAAGGAGAGTTTCGTGCATGCATCTTGAGTTACTTCTAGTTTCTTATCCCTGTGATACCTATGAGGGTGGTTTGTCTTTTTGAGCCTTGCTTAAAAAGGCACCTGCTATGGGGCAAGAGCCTTGCTTGCCAAGGGTAGGTCTATGTGAGACTGGAATTGTAGTGAGTGTGGTTCCCTCTCTCCTGACGGAACAAGGTACTCAAGGGGGTTTGTGAGGGTGTAGTGCTTTAATTTTTTTTTTAGACTTTATATATATTTGCTTTAGTGAGCAAGTGCCAGGTAACTTAAATGCAATGTGTTACAGGTAACTTAAATGCAAAAACGACAAACAGTACAAATTAGTGCTCAAGTTATACAAACAAAGCTAGATTCAGCAGATTTGAAATTAGTCTATGCTACAGCAAACAAGGTATAACAATTTCAGAAAGAAACAGTTCACGTAAGCAGGCACAATAAGCCTTTAACCAGCAATTCCCAGCTCAGAAGGGCAGAATCTACCCTTTCCTCCCACAAGAGTGCAGACCACAAACCTTCTTAATGTAAAATAAATGGCCTGAAGCCCAAGTGCTTAAACCAGAACTAAGACACTTTTAGGATAACAGACACTAAGCCTTCAACCAGCAACTCACAACTTAGAAGAATGTAAGCTACCTCTCCTGCCACATGAGTGTAGATCACAAGCCTTCTTAATGTAAAACAACTGGCATGAAGCCCATGTACTTAAACCAAAGGCTTAGAATAACATATTACAATTTAATCAGGCTACTGACAAGCAATAATAAATGCAGCAGAATAAGTACAATTGAGTACTTTTAAGAATAGGCAGCTAAAGCAAAATAAAGTAATAAAGTAGGAAAAAACACAAATACAGTATTTCTTTTTTAGGTTTAGTGGGAAGGAATGAAACACAATAATTTAAGGTTGAGAAACTAATTCTATTCACAAAGACTAGTGAAGAGCTGACAAATCCACCCTAATTGTCTGTCTCTTATTCTTATTTTACTTCTCTTCAGCGTTTCCCAACAGATACCGCTCTAATTACTTGTAAGTTAAGTTTAATGGTAGTAATGGCTCAATGTGTAACCATTAATGCACTTGGCATAAACTCTAAAGCCAAATGTAACTCAGTTGTACACTGGCTACAGAAATACCAAATCAATGTGGCACTACTGTAGGAATACAAGATAGGTAAATGTGAAGTTAGATTACCAGAAAGCTTTAAAAAGAATGACTGTTACCATAATTTGGACGCTGCTGCCAAGGCAGGCATCCAGATAAAAAATCTATATGGTTGTCTGTATTAGAACAAAAGAAAAATAGCGAGGGGTGGGTGTTGTGTTTGTCAGTGAATAAAGGGCAAGGATTAATTACATTTAACAGCTTGTATGGATACAACATAGATTATTCTCCCCATTTTTACAAAGTGTTTTACTAGGGGCAGGGGGTGCATGTTAATTTTGGCCTCTTAATAGGGGACAACTTTAACGTCATGCTGGATTCAATAAATGACCAAACCTCTCCTAATGTGAAAGACATCTTAAGTCTCAAGAGGCTCTTACATTTCTCATGGATCACCTGTTTCTAAAGGATATTTGGTGAACATTACACCTAGAAGAAAAAACATACTCTTTAAAGAACCACAAACACTATAATCTAGCAGATTAGACTACTGGCTAGTCTCCAGGGACTTGGTTTTTAAGGTAGAACAATCAGAATTGTTTCCAACCCCCTTCTCTAACCATGCAGTGGTCTCCTGTAAAACATCCAGCAGTCAAATGGAGCAGTACCCAAGGTCTTGGCAGATGGACTCCGTAATACTGCAAGATAAGACCATGGTTAGTTATATGAAAATAAGCCTTACCATATACCCATACAGTGCCCTTTGGGTTCCTTCACTATCTCAGTGTAGTGGGATCACTTAAACTAGAATTAAAACTCATATGCACAGTAGTCAGACCTTAGCTGCTGACACTTAAAGACATGGAAAGGAAATCTTTCCAAGCTTAGCTACAAAAGGCATACACACAGTGCAAGGTATCAACATTCAGGGACACCAAAAATTTAAGGGATATAGAGCACTGCATAAAAAAAAGCTGAACATCATACAAAGTGAGGCAACTCATTTATATTTACAAAGACTTAAGACAAGAGCATGGACAGTTGGTAACATTTTAGCAGGCATGGCCAAAAATAGAACAATGCAAGGTCCAAACTTGAAACTAACAGATAACAAAATGGGGAAGACCCTTACTGGAGCAACAGGTATCAGATTCTGTTTTGCAGAATGTTTTCATTCCATTTACTGTAAGACACAGAGGCATTAAATAACCCTTAGCACAACATTCAAAACTTTGTTAAGGAAGCTTTCCATCCCCGTAGTTCAGCTTACCAAGAGGAGCAACTAGTTAAACCCATTAATATATCTGCAATACAAACAGCTATCCCTCAAATGCCCTCAGGCAAGGTTGCAGGACCTGATGGCTGACCTGAGGAGTTATATAAGATGATAGACTTCTTGCTTGCACCACTACTGAAGGCCCTTTTCCAGTACTATCAAGATGAAGGCAAGCTTAATTTTTCTTCTGTATCTCTTATTACTGTACTCCCCAAAGCTAACTAAGACACCTCATGAGTGAAGAATTACAGACCCATCTTGCTATCAAATGCAAACATCAGAATTTATACAAGGATACTGGCAAACAAGGTAGCCTCTATTATTCTGGGCATAATTTTACCTTCCCAAGCTGGTTTCATCAAAGAGAGGTCCATCAGTGACCAAGTTAGAAAGTGAAATCTCTATATGCAAGGGGTTTAGTCTGTTCCAGAACCAGGAGTGACCCTGTTACCAGACTTTGAGAAAGCCTTCAGTTCTATTAAGTGGTAAAACCTATGGAAAGCACTAGCTCTTCTCAGTTGCCCTAATGTTTTATTAAATCAGTTCAAGAACTGTGTGCAGATCACAAAGCAGAAGGATCAATTAATAATACTCCCTCCCAACTCTTGCACCTGCTGAAAGACAGGTGCCAAGGCTACCCCTTATCCTCCTTTCTTTTCTCCTAGCTTTAGAACTCCTAAACAGACTCTTCAACAAACCAAAGGTAATAAAAGGATGGGATATTTATGGGATTGAAGCAAATGCACTTTTCTTTGTGAATGACTGCATAGCACTAATGTCAAGCTCTGTTGGGATGACCTGATTATTCTTAACACTATTCATTGCTTTCAAATGTTTTTCACAGCTAAAGCTCAACCTAGAAACATCAGAAGCTTATGCAATGAACCCAACTGCCCAGAGCTTTCAGTAAACAGATGGGTGTAAAACATCTGTGCAACATTTACACCCTTTTCCTATCCAAATGTCTGACTGTAACCCTAAGCACCTATGGCAAGAGTTATTCATCTGGCTCCACTCATAATATGAACTCCACCTCGACCTCTTAGGGAATGTTGCTCACAACAAAACTTTTGTTGCACTGCATCTATATTACCTCTTTAGGCATACTTCTAGTCAACACAACAACCTTTGGCACAACAAAATCGGTGCTTTGATTTGCACATTTATCTGGAACAATGTAAGAGAGTGACTCAAAACATGGCTATCTAGACTCCTGCAGAAAGGAATGGGACTTGGCATGCCAGATTCATGCCTTGATAGTAGTTGCATCACTGGTCTCCATCTTATTAATCACAACACAGACCCCATGCCCAGTTGAGCTAAAACAGAATCCACAATCCCAAGGGCAGAGATGAGTTCTCCAAACATCTGCAACAATGGCACCCCCTTTTTGAAAAATGTTTAATCATGTCAGCATCTCTATGGGGGTCCTCCATCCCTCTCTGGGGATGCCCAGCCTTAAAGTTTAGGGGCCACCCCTTACAGGCCAGCAAATGGGAAGGAAAGATTCACTAGTTAGTAGATTTAACCCAGATTATAGACTGATTGATTTATTGACACCCAGTTTATTGACGTTGAGTTCCAAAGAAGTCCAACTGGGTAGGAGCCCATTTTCAGTGTAGGTCTGGGCAGAAAAACTCCAAAGTATTACAAAATATTTTAAGAACAATAACTGAAGATAAGTTCTTTGCATCTTTCCACTTCTTACAGCACAGATGGGAACTCTCATATAAAGACTATTGGGAATACTTGTCAGTTAGTTATGCAATGATGCAATGACCCTTAAGGGAAAAAGTAGGACTCTCCTTTTACCAGTATTAGCAGGGAATGCTAAAAATCCCCAAGAACTTTAGGACCATAAAACCACAAATTTAAAAGATCTATTTAATTGTATACTAAAATGTGATTCAACCAAGGTCAAATCCCTGTTCCAGGAGAACTTTTGTAAGCTTGAACCAGCTTGCAATGAAATATCTATTGTTCATCATCTACAGATTCAAGTAAAAGAATGTGTGAAAAGTTTTTTGACCTTCTTCACTCCCACATGCAGCATAACTACCTAAACAAACTTAGCTCAGCATATAGGCTTGGGCTATTCCAATTATCTGATGTATTGAGAACATTTACAGTTAGTGAATGGATTACACCTTATAAACTTTCTTTGGGAAATCCCCAACAATGGTTTTGTAGGACAGGGTTAAGGTATTTGGATAGTCTTCCGAGATCACATCAGTATCCATTTCCTAGTATATATCCTCAATCCAGCATCAAGTGGCAGAATCTTATGAAGATTTGCCAGGAATAAACCTAGAGATTGCACACAACCCCATGCAATGATCGGTTTAGAAATCCTTATTAATTTGTACACTAGCAACTAAGTCATTATATGTGGCATGCAAAAACAAAGGTTTCAACCTTTTGTTAATTATCTGTTTATAAAGCAGACCTGCACTATAAGTAATGAATAGGAACGGTCCACTCATTCCTCTAGCGCTTCTTTTCTTTCCTCCTTCACTGAACTATGTAGTGCATTATGCTGCACATCTAGATCTAGACAAAAAGGCTATTGAGTTTGAACACGGAGTTTTACTTTTTTAATGTTAACTTTTTGTATAAAAGTGTTCTTGTTCTGGTTATCTACAGTTTCTATATGCAAATTGTTGACAACGTATTTTGTCTTTAATAAAGTTATGAAAAAATAATTATTTCACCAAATAGGGTTCCCTGTTTGTTCTGTTAGGAATAGTAAATTGATAGTAAACAGCAGCCCTAAGCAATGCACACAGACACACACACACATGCAGGCACACACACACACACGCACACACGCACACACACACACACACACACACACACACACACACACACACACACACACACACACACACACACACACACACACACACCTGTATTAATATGTCCAGAAGAGGTAAAAACAAATGACTTACAGTGACAGACACAGTGTTAATCCTTGCTTTCATGATGCAGAAGTTGATTCTTGCATTTGATTAATCATATGCATCTGCTAAGCAGACCATTCCATGATGATCTAAAACTATCTTTTTATAGATGATAATACATCTATTTAATCATGTATCCAGTATCACGTATGCAGTCTGCAACTGGCACTGTATATGAAGCATTTCCATATATATGTAGTTATGACTTGTATGACCCAGCGGTATTACAACTTACATGAAAATCTGCTAACTTCTCCAGGAGCCAGTCAGATGGAAATGATTAGGAGGCAACACACAGTTATGTAAAAGAAGTACTGAAGGAACCATTATGGTCAGAATGTGGGAAATAAATACTTTATGATATATTAATTTTTTATGCAGTGCCAATCTCCTTGATCACTGTAAAGTGGCTAGTATTATTTAATTGTTTGCTGTATCCCAAAATGATTGGAGGAAGGTCTGAAATACCGATGTGGCTTTCTTTAGGTTCACAGGTATTTGCTAGATGTGAAGTCCAGAAGAACATTGAAGAACTTAGTCCACTTTTCCAAGTTCTCCTAAACATTGTCTGTTTAAGTGACTTGCTCAAAGTCACACAGGATGTAAATAAAGGCTAAGGAAATTGAGTTGTAGTCTACAGGAAGCAGCACATTAACAGCTCATAGCCTTCATGCGCTGGGCTACCTGCTAGGTTTTTCTATATTACCTGCCAGAATTGTAAATTTCTGGTCACATCTTGGGGGTCAATTTTCCAATATCTAAATATCAAATCTGTGATTGTTAATGACATCATATGTAACCAATAAACTGTGTTATTAATAGACTGCAATTATGTAGTCTGAGTGCTTAGGAGATAAAAATTCACATGAGTTTCAGCTGCAAGAAATTAATAGTTTTGAAACTGAAATTGATAATTCACACATTTATTAAGCACCAGGATATTTTCCTTAACAGTGAACTATAATTTGATCATCATGTATCTACTGGCATTAGGATTTTTTTTGTTTAGTTTGTCAAACCCATAATAGAATACAATGCCACTTTTGATATGTACTTGACTAATAAATAACTCAACTCAAATGACCACAGCCTTTCCTTACAAACAATATCATGTGTGTGTTTTCCATGTGCTGCTTAGACCACCTTAAAACAATTCCTCTCTTCTCTATTTCTTACAGACATTTCAGGGGGAACCTTTGCATCACCTACCAGCCCTCAAAGGATTCATTCTTATATAGACTTCTATGTAGCCACAAAACAAACAATTTAAACACTCACTCAAGGGAATTCAACATCTGCTGTAGTATAAACAGGACCTGCTGACCAGATGAAGATTTCTTTCAAAGAATCCCTCTTTTATGGAGCAGAATTACCTTTAAGTATCAAAACAGCCCCAACTGTCTTCAAATGAAGCATAGCTGAATAGATGGGAAACCATACATTTACCTCTGGTCTAGCCCTATCAAACTCTCATAGAAAAGAAAAGTAATTAATAGCATCAGTAGCCTAGTATTAACCTATGAACCTATATAAATGTCAATTGACCATGCTGGAGTCCATATCTTTTAACAAAGGGGGCAAGACCATAACACATGGGAGACATCAGCCATGGGATGTGTGCACCTTCGCAACATCCATTATCCAGTCCCATGAAACCTGAGCCTTTGGGGAGAATGTACCTTGTAAAGTTGGCAAAGTCTATAGCAGGTACATATTGGAATGTGAACCAAGCTTTGCTTGCATTCACCCAATGGTTTTCAAAGCAAAAGAGTTTGCAGGTGCCCCCAGCATCTCACCTTTAATTCCAGTTCTGTTAAGTTTGCCTTCCGAGTGGCCTTCAGATAAACGTACCCAACACTCTAGTTATAGGTATATAGTCAGGCACACTGATGTTTCACTCACCAGGCTAAACAAGGGCTACATGAAAAGAGACATGCAGGAGCTGTCCGATCTTGTAGCCCAGGCAGGTATGACCCTAGCCCTGAGTAGCATCCTGCCATCACCCAGAAATATACCACAGTACAAGGACACAATGATTGACCTCAACAATTGGCTAAGCTTCTGGTGTAATTCTAAGGGGATCCAGTATCTGTCTGCCTGGAATGGCATGATCGACAAACCACAATGCTTTGCCAGAGATGGCCTGAACCTGTCGCCCTTGCGGTTCCGGATACTGAGTAAGGCTCTTGCCACCACTATAGTGCCTTTTTTTAGGCATGGTTCAAATAACAAACTCACCACCGTAACAGGTACAAGCAAGCAAAATCTGAGGGTAATGCTACTCAATGCTAGAAGTCTAAACCTCAAAATGCACTCACTCGAGGCACTCCTTAAAATGGAGAATATCGACATCTGCGCAGTGACAGAGACCTGGTTCAAGGCTCCAGAGAGCATCCCTGCATTACCAGGCTATAATTCATACCACACCTGTTGGCCACCTAACCTGGACTGAAGCACTAAAGGCAGAGGCGTGTCCATATTCATTAAGAATATCCACACCTCCAGGCTAGTTGCTCAGCATAATGCATCCAAGATTATCCAAGTGCAACTTACTATTGGCAAAACCGCAATCCAAATTGTAGCTTGCAACAGATCCCCCACCATGCCCCAACATTCCCACTCCTCATTTCCTAATACACTGGAAAATATTAGGGTACAATATAAAACCCTAATAATGGGCAATTTCTACTACCCCACCATTAACTGGGAAAACTACTCATGTACCAAATCTTGTGCACAACATTTTCTGGACTTCATAAATTCCAACGCCTTAGATCAACTTATCCACACCTCCACCAGGGGCAGCAATATCCTAGACATGGTCATTACCAACATGGGCAACCAGAGTTCCACACCAGAGGTCAATTTCTCTTGGGTCAGATCCAGCCACAAGCTAATCACTCTAGACATCCACATCCCACCCCCACCCCCTATTAGGGAAGCCACCATAAAAACATTTCTCCGAAGCCAACTTCACACTTCTTAAGACAGAAGTGGCAAACTTCACGACACCCATGCTGATGGACAATAGAGGAACAACTGCTGAATCCTATACAAATGCACTTTATAAGCACTAACACGACTGCATGGATCATGCAATCCTTAACAGAACCAAGATGCTATCCTCCAAAAAAAGGAAGCCAGTCTGGTCGTCCCCTGCCATAAACAAACTATAGAACAGAAGAAAAATCTGTTGCAAAAAAAGAGTAAAATCCCATGATTGGAGGAACTCCCTGGTCAGCCTCAGTAAGAAGCTGAGATCCCTCATAAAATCCTCCAAAGCTAGTTATGAAAACAAAATTGCCACTTATTATAAAGACAACCACAAAGCATTCTATAGCTATGTCAAGAATCTCAATGGCAAACTCAAATCTGCTCTGAGTTATAGCACAATGGCACTAAATATACAGAACCAGCTGATATTGCCAACATCCTGGCAGATAGGTTCAGTACTAACTTTACCCCTTTCTCACCCCCTAAAGGGCCCATCTCTGTAATGGAAGAATGCAAAGTTCCTGTAATCACGGCTCTACAGGTACAAAACACACTCTCCAAAGCCAAGAACACAGCATCCATGGGACCTAACGACATCCCAGGCTGCATTCTACATGAACTACAGAATGAACTGGCACTCCACCTAAGTACCATGTTCAATCATAGCCTCACCTCAGGCTTTGTACCCACTGAATGGCACACAGCAATGGTTATCCCACTCCACAAAGCGGGAACCACCACTGACCCTGCAAACTACCACCACATTAGCCTGACGAGCCTGGTCTGCAAGGCTATGGAACGTATCATCATGGAACTTATAAACAATGATATTGGTAATCTCCAAACTCTGGACCCCACCCAGTTTTGGTTTGTAAAAGGCAGATCATGTCTCCTAAACCTGATAGACTTCTTTGAAGTGGTCATCAAAGCCATAGATGAGGGTAAGGTGATTCACACAGCCTATCTAGATCTCGCCAAGGCTTTCAACACCATCCCCCACTCTGGAATTATAGATAAACTCACTAAACTAGATATAAATCCCTATGTCATAAGATGGGTTGCCAACTGGCTCACTGACAGAACCCACACTGTGAAAGTAGCAGACTCTAAATACAACATTGACAAGTGGAGTACCACAAGGTTCAGTCCTGGGTCCACTCCTGTTTGGTATCTACTTCTCTGAAGTACAGGCTAACACAGAAGGTCATTGGCTAACAACGTTCACAGATGACTGCAAACTAGGAGTCATAATTAAAACTTCTAACGATGTGGACATCCTACAAAAGGGCCTTACTGAGACAGATGCCTGGTGTCAAAGCCATGGCCTCAAGCCCAATGCCAAAAGGTGCATTGTCATCCCTTTTGGTAAAAACTGAACAATGAACTACCACATAGGTGGTAGTCTACTTAACACCGAAAGTGTGATAAGAGACCTTGGGACACAGGTGGACAGTAGTCTCTCCTTTGATAATCACATCACCACAGTAGTCATAGAAATCCTTCTACATGGCACACCTTATCACAAAAGGTTCCTCATCCAGGAAAAAAGAGGTCATTGTTCCCCTCTACTCATCACTCATTAGACCCATTATAAAGTACAACACCCCTTTTGGTATGTACCTCATAAGGTATCTACAACAACTGGAAAGGCCACCAAAATACCCCACAAAGAGGATTACCAGCCTCAAACAGATGCCCTATGCAGACCATCTCAAAAAACTCCAGCTTTACTCTGTCGCATATCACCTACTCAGAGGCGATCTCTGCCTAACATATAAAGCTATCTCAAACCCAGAGCTGTTCGACATGCATCACTTAAAGAAATCCCAATCCCTCTGAGCTACATGCTCTAGGGACCTAAACCTTGATGCCACAATAAAAAGAACATGCTGGAGGGATAGATTCCTATCCCAGAGACTTCCCATACTCTGGAACAAACTACCTATCTATATCAAACAAAGCTCCTCATTAGCACTCTTCAAGAAAAATCTTGATGATTGGATGGAGATATGGAGATAGGAAATTCACCCTGGGGATCACTTTTGTGGCTCTGCTCAATAGGGGCACAGGAAAATAATTTTCTTGGGTGGGGAAAGACAGGGTACCATTTGGCTAGGCTTGTATAGGCCCTAGGGCCAATAGCCTAGTACCTACCTATGAACCTATGAAACTATAATTTGCACACTGGTAAGTTTGAGATCTCTGTCCAAACAGAGTGGATTGTAAGGTTTCTTTTTCAGGGCCTTTAGAATACCACAAGTCATATAGCTGACTAAACTGCCACCATTGAAACTATTCTGGTTTGAAGTTAAGTTGGTATTCATCCATGGACAGAAATTGGCAGGGATTGGTCCATCTCTGGGCTAAAAAGATCACAAAAGAGCCAGATACCATTGTTAACCCATTAATTATTGTGAAAAGTGGAGTCATTCACCAAGTATGCCTGGTCATTCCAAATAGTGTCTTAATGTGTTTTCCCATGTTTCAGATTAGGGAGAGTAACTATGCAGCATTTAACATTTTCCCAGTATCCTGAATACATTACCCCTTGGAGGGCTTGTGTCCTTAGACCCTTTATTATCATGAACTCTATGACCACCAAATGAAAGAATCATAGGAATCGTGAAAATTCAAGGTAACTTAGTCAAGAAGACCATTTATGCCTCGCCAATGCCATCTTCTATCCTGTACCTTCTCTACTGAGCAGGTTGAATTTGTGACTACCCATACAAGAACCCAAATCCCATGTAAAGGTAGATAGTGCATTATGCTGCTTTATGTGTAAGGGAAGTCAATTCTGGGGCAGGAAAAGATACTGTGCAATAAATTTATCTCTCTTTACTTGGCCCTATCTATTTTATTGAGTTGTAAAATTCAGCAGGTTCTGTTAAAACAATTAATGCCTCTAACACCAACACTTCAGACAAAACTCTTGAGCCTACTGATCTGAATGTCACTGTCTCTTTAAATCATCTTGAACATTCAACAGGCAGTGAAGGTATATTGTCAGATTCACGTTTAGAAGAAGAAGTCACTTTGAATGCAAACACCTTTAGGAATTCCAGTTACAACACTGATTTTCCAGAATTACCATTGTATTCTCCAAATACCAGCTTTGCTGTTCATAATATTCAGCATCATGGAGGGGCGACAAAAAACTTGAACCGCAGTGGAAACAGAAATTACTCAAACCAGAGCTGAGGAAGAAGTAGGGGGATGCTGAGAGACATTAATGAGATTTTTAAAACCCATCTCTGTGTTTTTGTGCCTTCTTTCTCCCTATATGCTGTGTCCTGTGGTTGTGTGGTGATGTACAGATGCTGAACTCTATATGTCTGTCTCCAAACTCAAACATATAGTAGGTTATACTCGATCCTGCCCTGGCCTTTCCTCTAGCCTGCTGACCTGCCTTATTTGCTGGAAACACTCTGTATTGTGTATGTGAACTTTTTCAGGCAGTCAAGACTCCAGATTGTTGCCACCCATTAACTGGTTGTCTGTGAATGTACGTATAGCTTGTTACTTTATTTTAAATGTTATCCCATCCTATTTGTATTTGTACCAGCTCCTTGTACATCACCACCCAGTGCTGTACTCCTCTCTCCATCCCCTAGCCACTGCTGCTATCCAAAGACTTTGGAAATTAACTACCTACCATACTGGTATGACACTGCTTTCTCCAGACTGCTGTGTGTCCCTTCCTACTGCCTACTCCCCTCCCCTCACAGCTTCTGTAGTTAAGCAACTTAGACCTTTCTCTGCCCACTTGTTCTCCCACCTTTATTCTTTACCTCCTGCTATATGAATTCTCTTGATTACCTCTTTATTTTAGGTGTAACAGACATTGCTCTCTTCCTGGAGTTATTCTACAAAGTCTTCCCTACAGTTCTTTATCTCTCAAGCTTCCTTACAACTTACCTGATTGTTTTTCTTGTTCTTCTTTAGCTCACTACCCTGAATGAGACTATCCTGTTCTGTTAGCCCTCACTACGCTGGGGCTCACTCCACTCCCCTACCCTATCCCATTGATCCACCCCTGGATTACCTGAACTTATACTCATCTACCCACTCCCACTACACACTCAACCAATTACAAACCAATACCTCCTCCACATTGAGTTCCACCCATCCAACTAGAGTCTCCACCACTACAAAACACACATTACCAATCAAACATTAACCACCCCCTATCCTACTTCACCTTCCCATTTGCATACAGCAAACCTACTATATAAATAATATTTATACCTTAACACAGGACACCCTATATCACTACCTCTCCTCCTACTGCACTATTAACTTTTACTATTATTCTTGCCTCTATCACTACATCACCCACATCATCTCCATCATTTCTCTTTACAATCCTCCAGTAGCTCTTCTACAACACCCCACCCAAACTGGTTCCTACAGTAACATCATATTTCTGACCAAAGATGCCTCCCAATACCACCAGACTCACTCATACACTCACCCTACGCACTCTTGCAGTTACACTCCTAATATCCTTCTCTTACCTTTCTTCCTATCATATTAAACTACACAGTCATACCTCTTTATTTTATTTCCCCTTACATACTATATCACATCCCCACAAGATAATACCTACCAACACTGCTTTCATTCCCAATCTCTACAACACCACCTACATTGATTATCTTCCTGTTAAATTCCTCCCAGTGAATCCAAAAACACACACTTCCCTCAAACACACCAAGCTCATAATGAAACTCCAAAACCATCTACTATACCTAAAATTTCAGTTACAACTCTCTGGGGACATCCATCCCAATCCAGGACCCAACATAGTACAGCAGCACAATTCCAACCCTTGTTCATCACCTCCTTTCACTAACATGTTATTCCATCACAATAACTCTAACCTGCTAATTCTAAACATTAATGTCAGGAGTACAGTGAATAAGGTTCATGAACTACATGCTAATCTTTCACTTTACTTTACTCTTCTGATATTATCATATTAACAGAGACCTGGCTAAAACCAATCAACAGTAGCAATGAGATCTTTCCTCCTGGATACAATATCCTATGCAAAGATTAAATAGCTAAAAGGGTGGTGGGGTAGCAATCCTATTTAAAAACAACCTGAAAGTAAAGGTTTTTGATTCAACCACTCCTGACTTCAATAATGCAGAAATACTATTCACCAAACTAGAAATTAACTCCAAGAAATTCATTAACATTTTGGGTGCTACATCCCTCCAGGAAACAATATCTCTACCCTGGAAAACCTACAGCATTGGTCCTCAGTCTCAGTATGGCAGGAAACTATCATCCTGGGTGACTTCAGTATTGATTGGCTATCCTGCTCCTCTCAAAACCCAACAAATTTTATCAGCCTTTATGGATTTATTCAGGTCATTCAATCCCCCACAAGAATAGACTAAGTATCCAAAAAGGAATCTACCCTTGACTGGATACTAATAAATAGTCCCATCCTCTCTTATCAGTCTGGTTGCCTCCCTGGCAGCCTGAGTGATCATCGCCCTACCTTTCTAATAATGCATAGGTATCACCATAACAAACAAACAGCTTACCATCTAATAAGAAGCAAAAAAAAAATTAGCACCACTAATTTCCTATCAGCACTACAAACCTGTAACTGGACATCTCTAAAACTACTTCCCTTAGGGAAGCAGTTCAATTCTTTAACAACACCTTTTTACATATCTTAAATACACATGCACCTCCCAGAACCATTAGAACTAAGTTAAACTCTGCTTCTTGGTTAAGTAAGGAAACTAGGTCACTACTAATAACCAGAGACAAAGCCTGGAACCACTGGCATTCTTCCAGTTCCCTAGTATCAAGACAATATTAAATAGTGCTCCAGAATAAAGCCATAAAATCTATTAAGCAAGACAAAATTAATTGCTACCAAAACATACAAAGGAAACATCAAAAAATCCTCAAAAGTTCTGGGCAGCCATTAGCCATATTCCCCATCCAGAAAAATCAACCATACCCTCCCCATCAACTAATAAAAACACTGAAAACATATCTTCCCAATTCAATAAATATTTCATGGAAACCATACTTGCCTTATCTAATCTTTAGAACTCCTGCCCTTCTACTGAACTGCCCAAGACAATCATCAATAACAACTCATTTACTTTCCAGCCAGTCTCCAACAGTAGCATAAAAAAATATTTAAAAAAACTAAAACCAACAACCCTGAACACAGACAAACTTCCAGCAGAATTTCTACAAATTGCTGTTGACTAAACAACCTGTCCTGTAACCATCCCTTTCAATAGATCCTTGTCTGAAAATAAAGTCCTTGAAATCTGGAAAATCTTCCACATAATACCCCTACACAAAGCTGGTAATTCTACAGAACTGACTAATTATTGTCCTATAGCCATACAATCCCATCTATCCAAGATCCTAGAAAGATGTGTTCACAAACAAGTTATGGATCACACACACACACACACACACACACACATTCTTATCAAACACCCAGCATGGCGTTCGTCCCTTCCATATCAATACTACTACTGCCTTACTGTCCTTCACCAATACAGTAAATCACCACAGAAATAATGGGAAATTCATATTGGCTATCTTTCTTGACCTTTCCAAGGCCTTTGACATGGTCACACATAGTAAACTTATACAAATAATTTCTGAATTTAATATTAGTCATCCCTTGATCCCTTGGTTCCAAAGCTATTTATCAGATCGCCAGAAGGCTGTCCAATGGCAGAACGACTTCTCCCCTCTTCCTCCAGTGACAACAGGAGTTCCTCAAGGTACCATTCTAACAATCTCCATTCTTCATCTCTTTACTCATCTATTATCCAATATGCAGATGACTCTACCTTGCTCTGTTCTGCCTCCTCTCTACAGGAACTCTATTCAATCAGACAGCAATCCTTTCTCTCAATAGAAACATGGCTCACTAACTTCAAACTAATTTTAAACCCTAACAAAACAAAACTTCTACTGTTTAACACAACAAGATCTACCACAGCTAGTTCCTCCATCAATATTATGTCCAAAAACAAAACCATCATTTCTCCTGTTACTCACACTAAAGTTCTAGGGGTAGAAATTGACTGTAATATGAAATTTAATATCCATAACTACAGAGGAATTAAATTGATCAGTCACAGCATGAAGTTATGGGAAAGAGTAGTGGAAGCAAGGTTAAGAAGGGACGTGATGATTAGTGATCAGCAGTATGGTTTCAAGCCAGGAAAGAGCACTACAGATGCGATGTTTGCTCTGAGAGTGTTGATGGAGTAGTACAGAGAATGTCAGAAGGAGTTGCATTGTGTTTTTGTAGACTTAGAGAAAGCATATGACAGGGTGCCTAGAGAAGAGTTGTGGTATTGTATGAGGAAGTCAGGAGTGTCAGAGAAGTATGTAAGAGTGGTACAGGATATGTACGAGGGTAGTGTGACAGTGGTGAGGTCTGCGGTGGGAGTGACAGATGCATTTAAGGTGGAGGTGGGGTTACATCAAGGATCAGCTCTGAGCCCTTTCTTATTTGCAATGGTGATGGACAGGCTGACAGACGAGATCAGACAGGAGTCCCCGTGGACTATGATGTTTGCAGATGACATTGTAATCTGTAGTGAGAGTAGGGAACAGGTGGAGGAGACCCTGGAGAGATGGAGATATGCTCTAGAGAGAAGAAGAATGAAGGTCAGTAGGACTAAGACAGAATATATGTGTGTGAATGAGAGGGAGGATAGAGGAATGGTGAGGATGCAAGGAGTAGAGGTGGTGAAGGTGGATGAGTTTAAATACTTGGGGTCAATAGTTCAGAGTAACGGTGAGTGTGGAAGAGAGGTGAAGAAGAGAGTACAGGCAGGATGGAGTGGGTGGAGAAGAGTGTCAGGAGTGATTTGTGACAGACGAGTACCTGCAAGAGTGAAAGGGAAGATCTACAAGAGGGTAGTGAGACCAGCTATGTTATATGGGTTGGAGACAGTGGCATTGACAAAAAGGCAGGAGTTTGAGCTGGATGTGGCAGAATTAAAGATGTTAAAATTTGCACTGGGTGTGACAAGGGTGGACAGGATTAGGAATAAGTATATTAGAGGGTCAGCCCAGGTTGGAAGGTTTGGAGACAAAGCCAGAGAGGCATGATTACGTTGGTTTGGACATGTGCTGAGGAGGGATGCTGAGTATATTGGGAAAAAGATGCTAAGGATGAAGCTACCAGGTAACAGGAAAAGAGGAAGGCCTAATATAAGGTTTATGGATGTGGTGAGAGAGGACATGCAGTTGGTTGGTGTGACAGAGCAAGATGCAGAGGACAGGAAGAAATGGAAACAGGTGATCTGCTGTGGCGACCCCTAATGGGAACAGCCGAAAGAAGATGATGATCTCCCAAACCATAAAGAAAGTGCATATGAAATTGTGTCTTCTATACAGAAATAGGCAATTTCTTAATAAACAGGCCAAATCCACCACTGCAAGTACCCATCTCTTATCTACACTCCTCTACGTCTTCCCAATACTCACTAACTTGAAAAAGACTGAAATGGCCAAACTTGACTCTTACAACAAATTAGCCAGGTTTGCCATAGAGTCTCCTTTCAGGATTTGTCATTGCTCAGCTCTTAAACAGCTTAGTTGGATTGAACTACCTCAGCTCCTTCAGTAAAACCAATTGACCTTTGCCCACAAAATTCTCCACCAACCTGACAAAACTCCCACCCTCTAAAATCTGATACTTCTATAATCAAATAATAGAACACTCCACTCTAGTAATCAATTACTATTACAGATAACAAAAACCAGCAACTCAGCTGGTGATTCTCTCTTCTCCAACATCATATCTAAAAAATGGAACACCCTGCCACACAATATCGTCTCCCAAGTTTCCTTAACAAACTTTAAACATATGCTAAAAACACATATGGCAAATACTTGTCTATGTTCCTGTTTTAGCCCAGGTTAATTCATCCTCAATATCTAAAGCTTTTAACCCACTCATACCAGTTATACAACCAAACTACCTACCTCTGTATTCTGTATTCTGAGACTCTGATTTTCAACTACTTGCTCCGTATGTAATACTATAGCGAACTTCCAGGGTATACTAACTCTCAAACCTAGGTCTAATATGTAACACCACGACAGGTCTTGTATCACACTCACTACAGTTAAGTCTACAGATGCTATTAGGTCACCTCAGACCACAAATTACTTAGCTTATAAATCACATTTTTGTATATATTGTATCATGCAGCTGTGATTAGCTGTAACTTCTGTCATACTTTCTGCATTGCAATATTGTACATTGTATGTGATATATTGTTTGGGTTAATCTTCTTAAACTGATATTGAAAATCTTGTTTGATTTGCTTAGTTTGACATTCAAAAATTTTACTCAAACTGTAAATTGAATTGTATTTGTATAATGTATTTTGTATCTTGTATTTATACTGTGCAGCTTTTCTCCCTGGGCCTCCACTGAAAAAGGACCTGTGTCCAGTCGGACTCTCCTGGTTAACAAATGTTAAATACATCATAATAAAAACATTTCTGGATGGAGGTTCAAATACATGGTTCTATTATTTGTGGGACTCTATGATTTATTTAACATTTGTTTACAAGGAAAGCCCAACTTGGAACAAAGCCAATTTTTGGCAGCGGCACACTCCAGATGCATGTCTTTGTAATGTGGGAGGAAACCAGAGTACCCAGAGAAAAGCCACATGAATGCAGGGAAGATATGCAGACTCTGCACAGAAGGCACTCTAGTTGAGAATCAAACCGGAGAACCTTTTTTTGTGAGGCGACAATGCTAGCACTGAACCACTGTGCTGTCCAATGATTTACAGAGATTCAGAAGATTCAAGTTGACTAGATTCCTAGTGTCACAGAAGGCAAGGCACAGGTCATCCCACAGCAGTCTGTAAGATACAGAATAAAGGGACAGTTCTTCAATTCAGCTGTTAGCTCATTGTTTTCAAGCCTTTACCTTCATAGTCAGAAATCTTTGAGGCCATTCCAATTATCAGATGCACTTGATACGGTACATTCATATGGGGAGTTGTATTCAATAATCTGACTAATCAGGGCTGAGAATTAGGAGACAATTACATTTTTAGATATGGATGAAATTCCCTTTGCTGTAAGTTGTACTTAGTAGAAAGATTTCCTGACTATTTATTGTAACATGATAGTTGAAGGAGATGGTGGTATCGACCCGAGTTCCGAGGTCCCTAACAAAGTTCTCATTTTGAACTGGCATGTTGTCTAAGCTGTAATTATAGGGAGGTGGGGAGGGGTTCTCTGCCTTCCACTGAGTGGCCACAGCAGAGCTCTATCCTGCAAAACTGATAAGAACATGTCGCCTTGGCACACTCACAAAATCTGGGATGCAAATTCTTCCAAAGGCATAGGGGGAAAAGCTTCTTGCATGATATATGGGGGAGGTGGGAAAGTTAGTGCCCATATAAAGTCTAAAAAGATCTTTAACTGCCTCCAAAGAGTACACTCCTCTGAGGCATTTGAGGATTGGCTGTTGGATTGTGCTTTCCTTTATTGGGCAAATAAGTTCTCTGGGGAAAAAAAACTTCCATTTTCTTATATTTAAACAATGAGTGAGAGAACACTGAAAAATCAGTAAATGAACTCCAGCCAAGCTGAAGCTTCCAATGAGTGACTACTTAAACCTCTTAAACCAGAGGCATGTGGGATATATGCCTATAATAGGTTTGAGAGGTCACTCATTGGAAGTCCCAGCTTGGCTGGAGTTTTCATTTAGTTTTTACTGATTGTTTTTTCAGAGTGATCTTCTCACTCGTTGTTTTAGTTTGTTATTTGGGATATTTTGCAGTCACCCTAATGATAATGAACATCAGTTCATCAGCTGGGTATAACAGCCCTGTGTTTCTTACACTTAGTCAAACATTCTGCTTGTGCTGTGCTGATGAGGTCATAACAAGACCGAAATATGCATATCCACAGCTAGTGGAGTCTGACTTTATTGGCCTGAAATTGTCCACTAAAATGACGAAACAAGTCATAGGCATTCAGAATCACCAATTAGCTGAAACACCTGGTGTTCATAAGGGTCATTTGCATATATCCCACATGCCTCTGATTCAAGAGGTTTGAGAGGTCATTCATTGGAAGTTCCAGCTTAGCTGGAATTTTCATTTAGTTTTTACTGATTTTTTTTTATATTTACTGAAGTGTTATTACTTTCCTCTTCAAGCAAGTAATTTTAAACCTCAGACTGTTATGTTTTAATGGACTGTCTGGAGATTGTAACATACTTTAATTTTTTCTGTCAATTTTAAAGTAGTGTGAACTAACTGATAACAAAATTTCTGTGGAGAAATTGTGTTTAGCTTTCCATTTCCAAAGACATGCATCTAGAGCCTTTCTCCCCGGGCCTCCTCTGAAAACTTGCTTCGTTCCAAGTCGGACTTTCCCGGTTAACAAATGTAAAATAAATAAATAAATTGTGGGGCTGCCTCAGAGTATGAAAGTGCTTTTTACTGTTTTTTTCTGTCAAAAAAGTAACTTATGTGGATTGGTAGTTTTACTGGCATTTGCTGCTAGTCTTCCATGGGAAATACTCACCATTTTCAGCTTGACCATGGAACAGGTTATCAGTTTCACTGTCATTCCTTCTTCCAGCCACAGAAAGAAAAAAATAAGCAAACAGCCTTTGTCACCACAGCAGGCTAGCAATTTTCCTCAGTCGCAGGTGGGTGACTCTGCAGTGGCCATTTGTTTTACCTCAGAACACTCATCTTTTACCCCAAATCCCTCTGGTGTAGCACCCACAGCCACTATGAACTGGGGGTCAACCATGTCCTCTGCAGCTGTTGGAGTCCCCTCAGTGGGCAAGGGAGAGCCACTCTTGTACCAGACGAGGGAACAGGGAAGGTTTCCCTGTTATGTTGAATGCTGGGTCCATTTCTAGGGAATCAGTAGCTCTCACTAGTAATACAGTTGATCCCATTTTTCCAGTCAAAAAGAGACAGAAAACCAAACGTATTTACTCCCCCTCAAATTTCTTTTGATAGTAGTAATTTACCAGGACTGCCTCAAAGTTTAATTCTGGCTATTGATCCATCTTGTAGAGTAGTTTCTGGTAAAAGAAAGAGGGATGTCTCTTTTCCTGAAGAGATTCAAGATTCTGCATCTGAAGAGGAAGAAGCAGGGATGAATTCAGGATTCTGTCCTCAGACTTCTGGTTCAAACTCATAAGAGCTCATTTTCTGATTCTTCCTGTGGGGGTGTCTCTTTCTCTGAGACTATTATTAGAATGTTTCAGTGTTTTCAGTCGGAGAACACCAATGTTTCTCAGTCCCTCAAAAAATATTATGAGTTGCTACAAAAGGGTTTTCCAAAACCTACACAAATTCCTCCTGCTTTAAAGGATGGATGTCTTACTGCCTGCAATTTTTCTGATAGTCAGCCAGCAGTTCCTAAAAAGGCAGATAGGATGTTTAAGGTTCCTAAGTTTTTTTAAATGTTTATTCACTATTCCCAAACCTGACCCAGCAACTTTTACCTTAATCGACTCCACTGCTGGTAAGCACTTAGTTAATTCCAAACATACTTTTTTTAATAAGGATGTGAAAACTTATTGACAGGTATGGATAAAAAGTGCATACTTCTGCACCTTTAATTTTCAGAATGTTAAATTGTCAGTCTCCTGTATTAAAGTTTGTTCTGATATATTGTGAATGTATGAGGAATGTTTTATCTACGTTTTCTTCTTGTGAAGAAACACCTGCTTTAAATAACTTAGTTTCTTCTATTGCTGTTTCCAGTGTCTCTATAATTCTGTTAATACCTCTTCCAGGGCTATGGCCATTGGTACTATTTTAAGGAGGTTTGCTTATCTGCATTCTCAAAACCTCCCAGATGATTTAAAAAATAATAATTTTAAATTATTCCTTAGACAGAGATTTAGTGTTTGGCCCCTCTGCTGCAGAGGTGATCAAAAATGTGTGATGAAAGGGGCAAACTGATCCAGGGAATCTGTAAGATTTTTCAGCATTCCTTTTACAAATTGTCCAAGGGATTCTCTTTCTTCTTATCCAGTTTTGGCCAAAAAAAAAAAAAAAATTATGAATCTCAACAGAATTCAGGGAAACAGATATTTAAGAAGTGGTAAGAGAGTTCTAAAAAGAGCACTTAGACCTCCCATAACCAAGAATGGCCCAACAAATCTGAATCACTGTTCAAGAGACCTTGAGACCCCCTCCCACCCTCGACCCTTTTCTCTTTCAGAAAGTCTGAATCTCCATTTTTCTCTTTGGCAATGGACTTTTTCTAACAAAACGGTTCTGAAAATTATTCAGCAGGGGGTCATTCCTTATCCTGCAGATCAGACTCCTTTGTTTCCTCCTGTTCTTCATCATATGCTGTGATAGAACCAGTTCCTCCTTCCCAGGTGGGGAAGAGGTTTTATTCAAAGATGTTCTTACAGCCAAAAAAGATGTTTGGAGACTAGTTCTAGATCTTTCTTTCCTAGACCTGCTTGTGATAGTGTCTAAATTTCAAATTATATCACTTCACAACCTATCACTTTCAAGTTTCCTGGTAACATTAGACTAAATAGATGCTTATCATCACATCCCTATTCATCCAGACTTCAGGCATTTCTTAAGGTTGTATGTGTCTGCATCACATTATCAGTTCTCTGCCTAACCCTTTGGACTATCCACTGCAACAAGAGTGTTCAAAAATTGTCTAGCTCCAATTATAGATCATTGCAGGTTATGGGCTATCCACATTTTTCCATATTTAGATGACATGCTTATCTTTGCAGAGTCTTTTTCAAAATGCCAGGGGTGTCACTCACCTGGGTGAGAGATCATGTGAACAAGCCAGGATTCCAAAAGAACATTCAAATGTCTTTCTTGGCTCCCTCACACAGGACTGTATTCCTGTGATGTCAACTAGATACCTCAGTTCAAAGAGATTTTCTTCCACAGTAAAAAATAGATCTTTATCAAGATCTGTTTCCTAGGTTTTCTACTCAGTCTTTGGTCAATGTGAGGGAACCCACTGTTATGGTTGGGAGGGTGGCCTAATGGTTAAGGTGTTTGCCTTACAAACACAAGGTGCAGGGTTTGAGTCTCACAAGGGATAATTGGCTAGGCTTAAAATGGCTCATAAGGGCAGTTAGCTTAGTACTAACCTATGAACACCTCAGAATTTTGGGTCTCATTCTCATGATATCACTGAAAGACTCCACATCAGAAAAATACAGTGGTATCCAAATACAGACTCTTCAGACCTTGCTTGAGGAACAGTTTCAAGAGGGATAAAAGTGCAGGAGATGTGGGACACCAAGGTCATATGCAAGCACATAAATATCAAGGAGATTCTTTCCCTGATCAAGGCACTCAACTCTGAACCATCTTTGGTCACCAGGACCTCCTCATCTGATTACAGACAATACCACAGTCATGTGGTACATCAACAAGCAAGGGGAAACAAAGTTGTACCCCCTTTGCATGCTAGCCATGTTAGCTTGGGATATAGCTTCAAAGCACAATCTCACACTATAGGCATCCTACATTCCTTCAGAGCAAAATTGTGTGGCAGACAAGCCCAGTCGGACCAGGGCAGACACTCACAAATTTAAACTAGATTGGCAATCTACCTAGATTTGATCCATCTGTGGGGATTTCCTCAGGTAGATCTCTTTGCCTCCTCTCCGAATAATCAACTGGCAAAATTCTGTTCCAGAAGGCCTGGAGACAGATACCTTGTCTTTTATTTGGACAGTAATATTCCTGTATGCCTTTCCACTCTTTCCACTAACATCCAGGGTTCTTATGAAGATTCAGGAGGAATCCCCAAGATCATTGTGGTAACTTCTTTCTAGCCCAGGTAACCATGGTTCTCCCTTCTTTAGAAAATGGCCAGGAGAATTAACAGAAGCTTCCTCAAAGAATCTTTCTTCTCTCACAAGAATACAGGTGTTTGATACATCCTGACATCAATCATCTTCAATTGACTGCCTGGATGATAGGTTCTTAATTCCTTTTAGGCGCCTGTTTTCTGAAGATGTGCAGCAGATACGTATGGAGGCAAGAAAGCCTGCTACTAGAAAATCATATATTACCAAATGTAAAAGGTTTTGTAGTTAGTGCCAATAACATAACCATCACCCATTCAGGGCTAGTTGTTCTCTCATTTTACAGTTTTACAGTATCTGTGTGAATTGCCATCCTGTGGGTTTCTTTATTCCTCTATCAAGGTTCATTTATCAGTCATTTCAGCATGTCTGCCCATTGAGCCTCCTCCTTCAAGGCAGTTCCATAAGAAAATGTTCTTGAAAGGGGTTTTGAATAATAGGCCTCCAATCAAAATGTAATTTTGTGTTAGAGAAGCTAGCACTTGCTCCATTTGAATCAGTTAACCTGGCTGACTTGCAGTTCTTAAAATGGAAAACAGTTTTACTGATTGCTCTGACCTTAGCAAGAAGGATATTTGAGTTGCAAGCTCTTATGGTGAGTCATCCCTACCTCATTTTCCATAGGGACAGATTTGTTTGAGAACTAATCCTTCTTTTATAAATAAAGTAGTATCTAAATTTACTTTAAGCCAAATTTTCCATCTCCCTGTTTTCTTTCCTGAACCTACAAATAAGGGAAAAGGTTACTCCATACCTTGAATGTCCACAGACAACTCAGGCACTGTCTTGACAGAACTAAATCATTCAGTTCTTTGGATCAATTATTCATTTATTGTGAAGGTAAGAAGAAGGGACAACCTGTGTCAAAACAGACTGTTTCTAAATGGTTATCTAAGGTTATTACCTTTTGTTATATTCACCGTGACAAATCTATTCCAGGCAGGGTCAAGGCCCACTCTACAATGGTCTTAGCTTCATCTATGGCTTTTGGGAAAGAGTTGGATTCTAGAAGTATTCTAGAAGATGCTACTTGGTCTTCTGTACATACTTTTGCAAAACACTATATGTTTGATTCCTTCTGTAGGTCTAGATCAAGTTTTGCTATGACCATTCTCCAGGAGTTCCTGGAGACTTCTCCATTCTCCCATCCTCCTCCCAAATATAGTTAGCTAAGATAATCTACCCATATAACTAAAGTTACTGCAGCAGTTATCAATATGAAGAGCATAGTACAGTTGTGTAAGCTGAACTTCCCATAATAGTAGACATTCAGATGATCACTGCTGCAGTAGCTGCTCCCACTCTCCACCCCCCCCCCTTGTTTGTGGTGTACTTTTATGCCGGGGTTTGGACATTTAATTTTTGTTATTCCTAGCATTGTCCTTTCAGGGCTCAGTCTCTCTCTCTCTCTCTCTCTCTCTCTCTCTCTCACTGCTGGCAGGAAAGTTGTGAAGGGCTTTGCACCCAAACTTGCCTTTTTGTTGTCTCATCTCAAGCTGCTTGACAGTTTGAATGTGTGGGAAGATGCCTTGTAGCTTTAGTAGCTGGCCAACTTTTATATTCTTGGTAGAATATAACCATACAGCTAAGACTACTGCAACAGTGCTCATTCATACATCTGCTGTTATGGTAACCTTAAGCCATGACCTTCCCAAATGCCTGGAATATATCAAACACCTTATTCAGATTATGCAGCCAAAATATACAGTCATCAAAATATCATCAAGTAGAAAGAAATATCCAGCCCATTGCTGGAATTCCAAATTGCTTTTTTAATTTATTTAAGTACCAACTAAACCATTCATTCTCACAATAAACAGAAGGTTGGCAGGAGTAGCTCTGAAGCATACCCTTCCTCAGAGGGAGTCTGACTATTCATCACTGTTTGGTCCATAATCTGGTTATATAAGATTTGGCACCAGGAGATAAATTTTTTTGTAACTCCAGGTCAGTGCATCACTGGCCATAGACAGTTACACTCAAGGCAGTCAAATATTTTACTAAAATTGGTAAGTAGAGTCAGATGAGAAATAGATTTTTTTTATTGCACCATTTTATGACAACCTATTGGAAGATCAAAACTCAATTCAACACCTGTCAGAACTCTGAAAAAATCAAGTACAAGAACACAGAAATGCAAAACTTACTTTTACACATTAAAGGCATTTTTTTCAAGGGGGATGCTATCCTGCAGTCCCCCATTACGTACATATATCTCTATATATATCTATAGACAGCTACACATCTATACGTATCTAACTACATCTATATCTATCTATAAATATATAGAGAGAGAGATAGATAGAGAGAGAGATATATCAAAATATAGGTATATATACCAACTCCAACGCAGAGGTACTTTGAAGAAAAGAAAATTCTGTGCTGTACAGTAATTTCATACTGTGTGTGTGTGTGTGTGTGTGTGTGTGTGTGTGTGTGTGTGTGTGTGTGTGTGTGTGTGTGTGTGTGTGTGTGTGTGTGTGTGTGTGTGTGTATATATATATATATATATATATATATATATATATATATATATATATAGGGATCACCTACACAAGAACAAAAGTGCAAAACACTGACACCCACATAGCCGACACCACATGGTTAACAATCGAAACACCGACAACATAATTACTGCACAAAAAAAAAGAAAAACAAAATTTCCTTTTTGAGCTAGCAAGGGGGCTACGCCCCCTGCACCCCCCACATCCCCCGTAACTTTAATATACCAACTCTGAGATCGCAATACAGTGCACGAATAGAAATCTTTCCATTCCGCACTACAGAGACATATCGTTTCCCCATTGTCGGCATTTTGATTGTCAACCATGTGGTGTCAGTTATATGGGTTTCGGTCTTCTCAGCTGTCGTTCTTCTGTAGGGGACCCAGATATAGATATAGATATAGATATAGATATAGATATAGATATAGATATAGATATAAATACATATGTATAGGCAGATGCATAGGCAGATAGATAGATAGAGTAGGTAGAGGTATATAGATGTATTTACCTCTTATTGCATGCACATTTTCAAAGTTCTGAGTAGTGAAGTTGTTGTCGTCAAACATGCAGTTGAACCTTACTTGTGTCTGTTCAGAAGCAGCCTGATCAGGTGCAGATTACCCAGTCTTCCCTTGGCAACAAAAAGATTTAAGGGTATTTATTTTATTCAGATGCTCTGTTAAGATCTTAGTCTCATCTTACAAAACCTAAAGGGATGAGACAATGTTAACCAGTCGTAGGGGAGAAGAAAAGCTTTTCTTCCTGAAGACCTCACAAAGGATCAGCCAGCAAAGGTTTAACAAGGACCCATTTATATATTTAATATAAATTGATCACACCCATAAAGTGTTGAGACTTTAACAGCATACAGACAGCATACAGCTACCTGAAACATCTCCCCAAACTCAGGCGGCTTTGTAAGCGTCCATAGGTCATTCTCTGAAACTTGCAGACATCTAGTATTCATAAATTTAGTGGGGCAAAGGATATCTCCCTGTCAAAGGAAGCCTTTGCACAAATTTAAATAGAAATTACAAATCACATCATTTATTTCCATTGTCATGAAGTACAACTGCTTTGTGTCACTTTTCTGGGAAAAGATGGCTTGTTCTTGATGCCGCTTCTTCAGCTAGTTTGCCAAAGAGTTTGGGAGGATCTCTAGTGGCATACTAGCCTAATTCCCTAAGTCTATCCCACCTCATTTTTATCCTTCGCTCATGAATTGTCTTTACCATCTTTTGGTACACAGAAATTTAGTCATGAAGAATCCTAGTCCTCCCTCCACCTCCATTATATGTATCTATATCTTTTCCGGGTTACTGATCTGCTGTTTAATCTGCAACCTCATATCATATCATCATGATAGCACTGTGGTGCAGTGGTAGTATTGTCACCTCCCAGCAAGAGGCTCTCCAGTTTGATTCTCAGCCAGAGTGCCTTTTGTCCAGAGTCTGAATGTCCTCCCTGCATTCGTGTGGGTTTTCTCTGTGTGCTCCGGTTTCCTTCCATGTTACAAAGACAAGCATCTCCGTGGGCCTCCTCTGAAATTGGCTTCATTCCAAGTCAGACTTTCCCGGTAAACAAATGTTAAATAAATAAATAAAATAAAATTTGCTATGCTGTCAGTGTCCCTTAAACTGAATGAGCCATTTATCTTATAATCTTCCCTCTCCCTCCAGAAGCAAATATTTCTTTCCAAGATGTGTTCCTTTTCTAATTCCTTTCTCAAAGGCATGGAGGTTTAACACAAAAACAAAACACCTATAATCATGGAATGGAAGTTCACCTGCATCTCTTATCTTTAACAAACAAACAAAATATAGAAATTGAAAAACTTCTAAAACTTGAAGCAAAATGCATGCTCTAATGAGATAATAATCTATCCTACAAGCACATTCTGTGTTGGAGGCCATGTAAGTGTAATCGGTATATGCAAAGTTGTTCACCCTTCACAGATCAAATACTCAGTTTTTCCTTTCCATTACTAAATTAGACTCTCTGCTTTTTAAGTTTACAATGCTCCTGTAGTAGTAGTATCAAAGGATATTTAAATTCCTCACCATCAAAAAGGGGTACTTACTACCTCATACCTCCTCTAAAGTCTCTACAAAATGATGGAAAATATCTACATTAGGGCATTTAGGAACATAAACCTTATCACAGGTGATAGCTCCCAATAACACCACCACCAAACTGTTTGAAACAGGGCTGCCCATCAATGATCTCCATTATCTATAATGCCTGTTTGTTTTTGGCAACCCAAGAAATCATGGCCTAGTATAACACCTCCTGAGATGCCCCAACACTGGCCCAGTAATCAAGGAGCCTCAATCCTCAGCACTGGCAACAGTGGGGGATGTACACACTGGGAGGATGACAAGTATACTCACAGAAAAGTGCAATTTCCCATAAGAACAGACTGATATCACAGTCAGTTTGGGGCTGGTTTCTCCCTCTTTCTCCAGATCCCCAATAAGACTCCCAACTGGCACAGCTATAGAGTTGAAATCTCAGCTAAGTGGCCAAGCTAACACCTCCAGCACCCTCTCTGTTCAACCAGTGCTTCGCTACCCTGTCCAAGTAGCTCTTACACACACACACACACACACACACACACACACACACACACACACACACACACACACACACACACACACTCACACACACACACACACACACACACACACACACACACACACACACACACACACACACACACTTTGAGATTTGATTTATACACATACGTACACACCTGGGAAAGGCTGGCACAGGTTTACTAGTTATGCCCCCTTCTGCCCAGACTATAAGGTAGTTTTCACTGCCAAGAGACAACTCCTTATCAGCTACTTTAAGGCTCTTAGCAAAGTGTGTCCAATCTTACTGTGTAATGTTACTATTAATCCAAATGGTAGTTTGACCAAGAGACAAGGCTATTAGGAGTGGCCCACAGTGTCGCCAAGTAGATATGTAAGTATTCTAAGAGCTTAAATATGTCTCACAGATATCAGCCACAGTGATATGTTTAAATATATTTAATAGTAAATAATAAAAGAACAAGATGATAGTAAGTAATCAGTTACATCAGAGTTCAAAATAACAGGAAATGTTTAAAATAACATTGCAGGACAGTCTCAGATAAAGCTATACTATACTTTACTATATTCCTATCTGAATCTAAAAGAGTTACTATGCCCTAAAAAACTTACTTACAGAACAACTAGCAGGCTGAAGTGGTGAGTGGATGTTTCCAGGTCAAAGACAAAATACAAAATGCCCGCCCCCCCCCCCGCCTCTCACAGAGAGTTCTTAAATTGATATCTCAAATATTGCTGCTGGGATACATGCAGGATGACATCACTTTTGTCATCTGACCATCCCAGGTGAAAACCCCCATTGCTAGAAACTGCCAGCATTTTAGCATCTCCCTGTGAAAGATACATATTTCTCAGATCTTTGCAACTGCTGGAAGGCATAAAACAATAAAATAATTACAAAACAATGCAGAAGGCACCCTAGTTCTAGACATCATGTCTCCTTGCTGCATGGAAACTAATGTTTATAGCACAATCATATAACAATTTAATTTCATCTATTTTCTTGGAGTTTTGCAAGTTAACCTTCTATGTTCTAGTTCCCACTGTTCTAACATATACATTTACACAATTACAATAGTTTATATACACTTCTGTTCTAATCCAGCAGGGTACACTGTGGTCACACCTCTAAGCTCAGTACTGTATAAACCTTTTTCACACACACTTCTGTGCCGTCAGTTTGTTATGCACATAACATGCAGTTCTAATATAGTGGTATCACAAATTACATATAACTATTTGGAAAATTCCAGATAGAGGGGTTGGCAATATCTCCTTCTGTTACACTTTTATATAAATCATATTAATATTCTAAAATGACATATAATTATTTACAAAATTCCAGAAAGCTGGGCTGGCAGTATCTCCCTTTGTGACACCCCCTTTTAAGCTACAGAGGTACAAACATTGTTCTCCAAGTTTTCTACTATTTTAAAATAAACAATGCACTTATTGTTCTTTAACCTCACCTGTTATTTTTCTTTGTTTCCTTAACTTAGCCTCCTGTACAACTACAACCTTCATAGTCGAGTTCATCTTTTTCAAGAATCATGTTCTTTTTAAATTCAGACCATTTATATTAGCATCTATATTACCCGATCAAACATTTAGATTAGTGAATACCTAAACGTCGAACTGGTAATATAAAAAAAAGTAAAACAGCGAACAGCCGATTTAACATAGGGAATGAATTTCCTCAGCCGCAAAAAAAAAAAAATTTAAACCAAAATGAAGTGGGGGCATCGCCCCCCCCCCCCACACACACACCCACTAACTAAATACACCAACTCCGAGATTGCTCTACAGTGGGGAAAGAAGCACAATCTGCATAATGGCTAAGGGAATTCTTTCCCAGTGTTAAATCGACCATTCGCATTTTTTGCGTTTGCTATTACCAGATCAACATTTAGGTATTCGCTAACCTAAACATTTGATCAGGTAATAGGAACCATTATATTACATGTAATGATACAACAACACTCAGTGTTATAATCTCCTCTGGTACTTTCTGCATCCAAAAAAAGGAACTGAGTTGTGCATATTAGGTTCCATATCTCCACCTCTAAACAGAAACAACAGCAATTATTAAATAAAAAACAAAAATACAAGAAACTTAATAATAAGAAGAAAAACAACAAAATGAAAATGCTCCAGTAATAAGTGAAATCTGACATTAAAAACTGCTGTGAGCTAAACAAGCATTTTCCAGGCAGAGGAAAATCTACATTTGCAGATGGCACTCATAGCCTTGGAAAGCCATGACACTGGGAAAGCTTTGTTTTTTTCTTGGGTGTATACAAAGAAAAAACCTCCCTACTAAGTTATTGAATCTTCTAAGTTCTGAAAGAGTCCAAAATTTCAGAATCAAAATGCTACAGAAAGTTCAACACCAACAGTGTACTCAGTGCCAGATTCAGCTCAGAGGATTCCTGGACATAGTCATTCCTGGCAGCTACACCCTATCAAGCAGTCATTTCTTTCCAAACAAGTCTCCCATTTACCAGTAATAACTCATAAAGGTACTCAGTGGACTGCTAATTCTCAAGCACAAAAGCAAATTCAACTAGCAATCCAAAATGATCATTGCATATGTGCATGGCTTGAGCTGATGATTCAAGTGCCTCTTATTCTACTCTGTTCTCCCCTCCAGCTTCCACTATATGTTTTTCCATAAATCCGAAAGGAAGAGAATGGGAGGGAATGGATAGCTTGGCCAGTCAACCAGGGTTAAAAGAGTTGTCTGCAGCAAGCAACTCTGTCATCATCTTTCTCCAACTACTCCAGTGCCACAGCAGATGGATATGTAGGGTGACTTCTATAGTATCCGTCTCTTTTTCCATCCAATGAGATCCTCAGGCTCCTGTGGAGAAAATGGATTGCAATGGAGAAAATTGTTTGCAGATGTTGGAAAGAATGATAGCTGATGTTTAGTGGCTCCTGCATAAATACTTCAATAGCAAATTTGATGTGCATGGTTGTCAGATGCACAAAAGGACTACCAAGTTCAGCTTTTTGAAGTATGAAGCAGAAGTTGGGAGAATCACACAGCACTTTGGGGAAAACCCTCACAGCAAATAGGTAAAACAAATCTCAGATTCTCCTAGATTGCCTTGCAGACAAAGTGATGCAGAAGCCATCAAACTGGTCAGTGCATTAATAGATCACTGGAGACTTGTCAATTTTCCTACAATTGCCATCATTGCATTTTTCATCCAGCCACATGATCTGAGCAATGTCCTCTTGCATGCCTCTAATCTTGTTATTCTGAGCTCAATAAATGATGTCAGATGTTTATAATCTATTATTTCCTATGGAAGAGTTGTTGGTTTGCTTTAAAATATACTATAAGCTACAACTAATCTTATATCACAGGCTGTACATTTAATATGGGAATGTTTGGTATTCATAGCTTTTTAGTTATATTAGGAGTAAAGACATGCCGTAGGTGGATTGGACACACTAAACTGGCCCTATGTGTGAGTGTGTGCCTGTGTGTGCCTTCTGTGGCAGGTTGGGCGCCGGGCTGGCAACTCGACACTGTAAAAACTCCACTGCCAATCATGAGCGGACAGGTGATCCGCTGTGGCGACCCCTAACTGGGAAAAGCCGAAAGAAGAAAAAGAAGAAGGAGTAAAATGTCATGGGGTAAATGTCAATTATTTATGAAAGATTAGCCATATATAAGAATTGTTTTGCATGAGAAACTAATTGTTATAAAGCATTGGAATATACACACAAAGAGACTGCCTTGAAATTTTCACAATGCTGGCTATAAAACAACTGCTGGCTTTCCAGGACATTAGCTTTAAATATGTGACTTGCTCTCTTCACAAATATGAAATTAACAACACATTTAACCTCATTTTGATGACAAGTCCTGAAATATTATGAAATATCTTGCGAGAAACCTGTGACAATAATATGACTTAACGGAGTCCACATGAGCTTACTATCTCTAAGCACAGGTCCCCTGTAAATTGGGATTTATCAGTATCCTGAGAAAAAGACATGCTGTAGAGAGCAACAACTGAACTCCTAATAGCCTTCTTGCTGAACCGAGGCAGCTATGATGAAAATTTTCATTTGTAACCTTTGTATCATGACATGGTGTAAGGTTCAAACTTACATTTAAACACAGGTTACAGTAAAAAAAAAAAACATGGAAGTGAACACATAAAACTGATCTTTAGAGTTGACGATGTTACAAATATCTTTCCTTACTGTTCTGTACTTGAAAGTTAGACATTGCCTGATACATGCTTTTACTTTAGTTTCATTGAATATATTATTAACAAAGAAAAACAATATATATAGATATATAAGAATCTATCTTTCAAGATTTAAACCTTTTATTCAAGGGGCACATTGAGAACATTACAGTAACATTTTTATACAGTAGCTAGCAATATTTATTAACACTATTGTAGTGCGTGGAGCACAGTGATTATGCTCTGCTATTCAGAAAAAGACAACTCAGTTAAGTGCTAGAGTGGCGGGAGACCCCAACTTAAAAATTGTTAAGCAACCCTACTTAAGTTGTTAAGGTTGACAGTTGCTAACTCCCAACCAGTAGAAACATAGCTGGCTCAGCCATCGCCCTGTGCCAGTACTATGAACATGTGCTCCACTTCCTCATCTCTTCAGGTGAAGAGAAAAAAAAAAACACTTTGTTGCATCTGTATTAAGCTGATTTGGGTCCAGTTTCTGTGTTCAGACCCCAGCCCTCCTCACTTTTATTTAAATAAATAAGAATCTCTTCTTATAAAATGTAGCAAACTGCTTGCTACAAATGTAGCAAACAGATGTTATAGTTTATACCCTACCTGAAACGAGCTCTATGACACTCATGTTTTACTTAAAAGAAAAAAATTATAAATTGTAGAAAACTATTCGGTACAAATGTAGCAAACAGTTCCTACAGTTTATAACCTGCCTGCACAGGGAGTTACAGCACTCAGGTTTTAATTAAAAAAATATTTTTTTCTAACTTTTAAACTGTACAATGTAACAAGTAGGTTCAACAGTTTAGACAACACACGGAGCACTACATCACTCAGGTTTGACCACAAATGCAATACCGGATTTTAAAAGCCAGTATTGCATTAAAGAAATGCAGATCAGGATTGGCTGGTGATCGCGCCCCCAACACTTTGTATGTAGGGCAGTTGCTCCTTCCACCCTGCCCTAGCTACACTACTGCCTCCAAAAACTGGAACACAGGACTAATAATAGGCAAGTGATCACAGGGACCATGAAACGCCTTATAAAATTATTGTATCTGTAAATATGTATTATTCAGTTCTTATGTGATCTTATTCACCCAGGCTGTGCCTGCAAATAGTCCATTGAGATCAGTGCAATACCCACCCTGATAAACAAATATAAATAAATGAAAGGTAATAAATTTGTGTCTACCCATCCAATCGTCAAGGCTAGCCTTAAAGGCAGACAAAGTATTTTGTTTGACCTGTGGAGATAACTTATTACATGGACTGGGAATACATTGAGTTAGAAACCTATCCTTCCAGCAAGGTTTATTTATTTGTTGGTATAAATTTAGGTCCTTAGTATGGTTGCTTGCAGAGACACTGGTTCTGTGAAGTAGGATAGGTTCTTTCCTGGTTCAGAACGTGAGGCACACGTTACCCTGGAGCATCTATGATGTACTGAGTATACGGAGAGCTGTGATAATTTATAAAGATAGTTAAAAGATTTATGACTTTCAGCTTTTTTTTTCTTTTCTGCTGAAGCCTTTCCATTTGAGAATTTAGATATATGAAAGGGGGCATTGTACTTGATGGGAATGAAAATGTTTGAGTATAGTGTTAGGAAATAATAATAATAATAATAATAATAATAATAATAATAATAATAATAATAATAATAATAATAATAATAATAATAATAATCTCATTTCACTAGTTATGAGATGACAGTCCATCTCAGTACACACAGACACTGCATGTGCATATAATTGTACTGCTCAATAGTAACAATGGAATAGATTTGTATCAATCAGCTTGCTACAGTTTAAAGAGATTTTTTTTAAGTAAAAATATGAGTGCCATATCATTCTATGCAGGCAGAGTATAAACTGTAACAACTGTCAGTTTGCTACAGTTTAAAATAGGAACTGCTTTTTAAAAATAAAATATGTTAAAAGGAGGGTTGGGGACAGGGCACAGAAATGGGGCCTGAATGGCTAGGGGAGGAGGTGCAGAGGGTGTGCCATGTATCTGACCACCTGGTTGGTATGCCTGGAGAAGGAACATTTTTTTTTTTTTTTGTTAAGGGTTGGTGTGCCTAAATCTAAATGTAATAAGGCAAGTACTAATGGCTTATTGCAGTGAAGCAGTAAACTGTCTTTTTTTTTGTTTATTTTTTTGCTCTTCACTTGAAGAGCTGAGGGGGTAAGATGCCAATTCACAATATCAGGGTGCTAAATGAACCAGTTACGATTCTGTAGAAGGGATAAAGCAGAGAGGAGTCAGGACTAGCTATCTGTCTTCTTAAAGAAGGTAATAAAGAAACTCATAGTATCTATTACCAAGCTGCAAAACACAAAGGAGCTAAGAAGTCTTCTGAAATACAGGTCAACCAGGATTTGGGTAATAAAAGATAAAAACAGAGAGGCTTATCTACTTTAACAAGGAAAAAGAAGAAGAAACTTAAGTTTGACAGTTATTATTAAATCTATCTATTAATCTTCTGAAAAATCAGAAACAATAGTTTATTTTATTATATGCATTTCTCTTCGATTACTGGGAACGTTTGAATAAAGCTAATTTCAGCAAAGGTCCAGAAAGAAAAGACAGTTAGTATCAGGTAACAGTGAAATAATATATATATTATGGTTAAGCACACTATGCAGCATTTACAGTGCCTTACGTTCAAACACATCTATAGAACACTGGGCTTTATTTTACATTATACAATGACTGGCCATTAATATTCTAAAACAAGCATGCTGATTGGCCAGCCCAACCAGCATGGCCATTGTAAATCTGAGACTATACCAATGGAAAAATATCCAGCTGCCCGGACTTTTTTCCATTGGTGTATTTTGTAACTTTTATTTTTGTTTTTTAAAAAATAAAAATAAAATCTGTAGTCCGGACTCAGGACATAATCAAGAGAGGCAGCATGGAGAAAATAGTAGGGACATCAGGTACGTTATTTAAAACTAAAGACACCTACCTGATTTCCCTTGTATTTCTTCCATGCTGCCTCTCTCCTACCCCTAAACTGTCCAATCTTCTTTTCTCCGTTGCTTACTTTCCTGAGCACTGATGTACTGGGAATGCGTGAGAACACTAGTCCCAAACGCATGCTCAGTACATCAGATAAGGCTCAAGGAAATGTCCAGCAGTGGAAGGATAGCCCAATGCAGTTATACAAAGGCATTATTTAAGAAAAGTAAGTATTTCTTTCTTAAATAATGTCATTGTATAATAGCAATAACCCACATCTGGTTGTGGGTAATGCTAGATTTACCCAAGGTTGTCTTTGTTTGGTCACTCAGGCTTCACCCTCATGACCAAACCACACCAACCATGGGTAAATCCAGCATTACCCACACACAGAAGTGGGGTATTGCTTAAGTATATGTTACATAGTCACACTGAAATTTTAGTACCCAGAAATCAGATGAGGCATTTGCATTTCATCTGGTTATTCATTTGAGACCTGAAACCAAGAGATAAAGTGAAAGGATTTTGTAATATTTGTCTTACTTGGATGTATAAAGAGGGGACTTAGTAATGTGGTTGGGAGAAGGAAGGACTATTTAGCTGATAGGTATGATTTCAATGAGATTTTAATTAATAGACAGAATAAGACTAGAATGAGAAAGGGCTTTAGTAATGGGGTTCTTACAAATGCAGGAACATTTTTGCTGCTGCTGATATGTACATTTTCAACAAAATTTTAAGATAAAGTAAATAAGATTAAATATGTCTGATGGGTCATGACAGACTTCCACAGTTTAGCATATGCACAGAGTATCTGCAGTCACCATTATAATTTTTAGATTTTTTTTTTTTTTTTTTAGATTTTTGAGTGAGCACTATTCATTAGTCCAGTGAGCATAGTTCTTTGTGAGATTTGCACCCATTTATTAACTGGTTGTTGATGAGGCATCTGGCCAATACAGGATGCCACAGGCAGTCTTACGTGAGTATAGGTTAAGAGAATAAGTAACTCCACCAGTTAAAGTACAGAAGTACAGTACCACAGAGTGATGTGTTTGGTTAGTTTGGTTACTTGGAAACTTTACAATTTCATTTTAAGATTGTTCCAGTTTTACTGGCTGTGAAGACTGTAGGAAAGTCAAAATTGATGAGGCATGTATGGGATTAGGGAGTAGATGAGTCTAAGCTATAGTCTTGTGTCCAAGCCCCGATAACAAGGGCTTATGCCCGTTTTTTTTTTTTTGTTTTTTTTTTTTAATTGCAAATTGAACATACTGTTCAAATTTTAATCTAAGAACAACTGTTTTTCTTATAATAGTGTTGTATTTTGAACTTGCTAAATTATACTTCATTGATAATATTAATATTTTAAGTCTTAATTAGTTTAGTTTTATTCAGATTTAGGAATAGTTTACATTAATATGTAACGTTTGCACGGTTTAGCGCACCGAGCAGTGCTGGTTAGCTGTGGTTAAATTATTACCGGCTCCACAAGTCTCCTCTTCAGTTTTTCCCTTGTAACTAGTCTAACTCTCAACCTAAGCACTCAAAAAGCATCTTACAGCCCACCACTTGCTCAGACCTAATAGCAAGCACTAATATACCCTGACATTGATTGCCCAGCAGGGCAAGGCTCTTTATTCACCCCTCACCAACCGACTAAGCAGCTCACCCTACTATTCAGGTATGACCAAAGGGCAACTTCAGGTGCACTCTCCAGTCCAGTCTTGTGAATCTGGGTATCCTTAGGCAATGTTACAACTGCCTCATGTACACAGACAACCCTCTCCTCCTACCACAAAACACTAACATATGCGAGAGATACAAACTTGAAGCTAAGCTGTCTCCACCCAAGACTGGAACAGACAGTCAAGAGGAGAAGGTTAACACTTGCACCAGAACTCCAGCCACACACAGACCTACTAAAACAGCACTGGCAAAAAATACACATAAATACACAAAATCATACTCGGAGGCTCAAAATAAAAACTTGCAAAAGCATCACAGACCTCCAAAGCAGACATCCAAACAACCTGCACTTCCCATCACAAACCAGACAACACATTAAATACAAAATCAGTGTGCTGCACAATCACAGCCCTTAAGGTGAAATAACATACCTAACACACTAGTAATAGGTAACTCTATAGTCAGACACACTGACGTCTCACTCACTAGGCTGGACAAGCAGAAGGTTACTGTTAGCTGCCTGTTGGGAGCCAGAATCTGCCACATAACACAAGCACTCAGGTCAATTCAGAACAAGTACAAATATGACTCTGTCATTGTTCATGTTGGTGTGAATGACCTGAGATGTACCTCCCTGGACTACATGAAAAGAGACATGGAAGAGCTCGCTGATCATGTAGCCCAGGGTGGTATGACCCTGACCCTGAGTAGCATCCTGCCCTCACCAAGAATAATACCTCAGTATAAAGAAAAGAATTATCAATTTCAAAAATTGGCTAAGCTTCTGGTGTCATTCAAAGGGGATCCAGTTTCTGTCAGCCAGGGACGACATGCTCGACAGGCCACGTTGCTTCACAAGAGACAGTTTGCACCTGTCACCCCTAGGCTTTCAAATACTGGCCAAGGCTCTTGCTGCCCCCATAGTGCCTTTTTAGGCAAGGCTCAGAAGTTAAACCCACCTCTGTAAACAGCACAATTAACAAAAAACTGAGGGTTATGCTACTCAACTCCAGGAGTTTAAATCTCAAAATGCACATGCTCGAAGCATTCCTCAGTATGGAGAATTTCGACATCTGTGCAGTAACTGAAACCTGGTTCAAGGCTCCAGAGAGCACCCCGGCACTACCGGGCTACAACTCATACCACACTTTTCGGCCACAGACAAGGACCGAAACACAAAAGTAGGGGGTGTATCCATATTCATCAAGGATACCTACACCTCCAGGTTAGTGGTGCAGCATGATACCTCTGAGATCATCCATGTACAACTAACATCGGGCAAATCTGCAATGCAAATTGCGGCCTGTTACAGATCACCCTCCATGACCCAGGACCACTACTCCAACTTTCTGGAGACAGTGGAAAACATGAAGGTCCTACTAAACACCCTGATATTGGGTGATTTCAATTACCCTACCATTCACTGGGAAAACTACTGGAGTACAAATTCACAGGCCCAGCGCTTCCTGAAACTTATCAACTCAAACTCCCTGGATCAGCTGGTAAACTCCCCTACCAGGGGTGAAAACATATTGGACCTGGTCATCACCAACATGGGCGACAGGTGTTCCACACCGGAGGTCAACCCGTCACTGGTTAGATCAGGCCATAAACTAATCACTCTGGATGTCCACACCCCACCACCACCCCCAACTAAGGAAACCACAGTAAAAAACATTTCTAAAGCAAACTTCACCTTACTTAAGACAGAGGTGGTAAGTTTCACAGCCCCCACACTAAAGGATAACGCTGCCCAAGATGCAGAAACCTTTACAAATGCACTCTATGAGCACCTACAAGGATGCGTGGATCATGCCATCCCTAGCAAATTCAAGACTCACTCCTCTAAGAGAAGGAAACCAGTTTATTGGACCCCTGCAATAAACAGGCTGTACAACAGGAGAAGGAAACTAGTTCAGAAAAAAGCAAATCCCAAGAAGGAAAGACATCCCTAATCAGTATCAGTAAGAAACTAAGGTCCCTCATGAAATCATCCAAGGCTAACTTTGAAAGAAAAATAGCCAAGGATTCAAAAGATAACCACAAAGCCTTCGTTAGCTATGTTAAGAATCTAAGTGGCAACTCGCAGATGTGCACTGAACTAGTGCAAAATAGCACAAAATATACTGAACCTACTGATATTGCCAACATCCTGGCAGATAGATTCTGTGCAAACTTTACCCTACTCTCATCTCCAAAAGGGCCGACAACACTACTGGAAAAGTGTAGTGTCCCAAAAATCACAGATGCACAGGTGAAAGCAGCCCTTTCAAAAGCCAAAAACACAGTGTCAGTGGGACCAGATGGTGTCCCAGGCTGCGTCTTGCACGAACTACAGAAAGAACTAACCCCCCACCTAAACATGCTGTTCAACCTCAGCCTCTCCACAGGCTACGTGCCCATAGAATGGTGCACAGCAATGGCTATTCCTCTCCACAAAGGAGGGTCCACAACTGACCCTGGTAACTATCGCCCCATAAGCCTGACTAGCCTGGTCTGCAAGGCTATGGAGTGCATCATCATGGAACTCATTAACATAGACAGACCTGACCCGATTCGGCTTTGTTAAGGGCAGATCATGCCTACTAAACCTGGTTGACTTCTTCGAGACAGTCACCAAGGCCATAGACAAAGGAAAGGTGGTTCACACAGCCTACCTTGACTTTGCCAAGGCTTCCAACACCATTCCACACTCGGTATTACAGAAAAACTCACCAGCCTGGACATAAACCCCTGTGTCACGAGATGGGTTGCCAACTGGCTTACAGACAGAACTCACACGGTAAGAATAGCGGGCTCCAGGTCCGACTCTAAACCAGTCACAAGTGGTGTCCCATAAGGCTCGGTCCTGGGACCCCTACTGTTCGGCATATACTTCTCAGAAGTACAGGCAAACACAGGAGGACTATGGCTAACCAAGTTCACCGATGACTGCAAACTGGGAACCGTAACTGACTCTCCGGCTGACACGAACATCCTCCAAAAGGGCCTTACTGAGACGGACACCTGGTGTCAAAGTCATGGCCTCAAGCTAAATGCCAAAAAATGCATAGTCATCCTGTTTGGGAATAACAAAACAGCCCATGAATTACCACATAGGTGGCAGCCCCCTTAATACAGAAGAGGTAATAAGAGATCTGGGGACCCAGGTACATAGTAATCTCTCCTTGGACAATCATATTGCCAAAGTAATTAGGAAATCCTTCTATGTGGCCCATCTAATTACTAAAGGGTTTGCATCTAGAAATAAAGAGGTTATAGTGCCCCTCTACTCATCACTCATTAGACCCATCATAGAGTACAATGCCCCATTTAGGATGTACCTCACAAGACACTTACAACAGCTGGAAAGACCACAAATGTACCTCACCAAGAGGATTACTGGCCTCAAACATATGTTCTATGCAGCCCGACTGAAAAAACTCTGGCTGTACTCAGTGGCATATCGCTTTTTTCAGAGGTGATCTCTGCCTGACTTACAAAGCCATGTCCAACTCAGAATTGATGGACATGCTCCACCTAAAGAAATCCAACTCACTGTGAGCTACGCGCTCTAGTGAGCTAAACCTCACCACAACAATAAATAGAACATGCTGGAGGGATAGATTCCTGTCACAGAGACTCCCCATGCTTTGGAGCAAAATTCCAAATTACATCAGGCAAAGCCCCTCACTAACACTCTTCAAGAGAAACCTTGATGAGTGGATGGGTAACAGAAAATACACCCCTGGGATCACTTCATTGGCTCTGCTTGACAGAGGATCAGTTAATTAATCAATGGGGCAGCGAAAGCCGACACACTCTGGCTAGGCTTATAAATGCCCTCAGGCAGATAGCCTAGTACCTACCTATGAACCTATAATACAGTCAGTTATTTATTTATTTTTTATAAAGGAATTATGTAGGTTGTCTTGGAGTTGTTTGACTGAAGTGGCTGACCATGTTCAAACATCTAGAAATTATGGTGAGGTGCCTACATGACTGTACTTTGCTCTTTATCCATCACTAGAGCAGAAGATTCACAAAGCATGGCTAGTCCAGATAGTGTCACTGATTCATTTATCAAAGAAAGAGTGGAGGATACCATACAGGATAGGAGAGTGGAAACCTAACACTTGCCCTCGGTATCACATCCAGCCAGTAGTGTTTCCAGAAAATGCAAGCTGAAGTGTAGGTGCCTACTTCTTAAATGTTCTTGGTACCAATCTCTTCCAAGAAGGCAGTGGTAGGTGGAGTACCCCTTCTTCAGGGGGGCCTTATTTTTTACCTGTAGAGCTCAGTCATATTTCTTATAGCAGAAGCAAATGAGATGAGCTAGTCATTTAGAAAATGTTTTGCTTTTGTCACTGGCAATGTGTGCTTGTTTTCTTCAAAAGAGTCAAACACTTGATCTGATCTTCTTAAAGATTTAGTTCTGTCTAATACATCAACTGTCTTTGCACATCTAGGGAGTGCATGATTCTTTTACCTGAATGTTTCTTTTTAATTTCTCCAAGCCTTTTGGTTTTCTAATACCATGACGGGAATGGACTCCATTCCTAAGTCAAAGTATAATTACAGTTCATGAAATTAGTATTGTTTCAGTCTTTGATGTTAGTCAAAAGTGCTCTTCACAACATCAGCAATGTGCCCTGAACTGACTCCTTTTGCAATTCATATAGAGTTACATGTATCAGTAGCATATCTATATAAGACTATAAATTCTTTTTTTATGAAACCCTTTACTCCTATTACTATTGGACCTGTCTGGGTATCTTTCTTCCACATTGCACTCATTTCTGCCTGCAAATCCTGATATTTTATGAGTTTGTGACTCTTGGTACATAAGGCACTATAATCACTGGGTGTAAAAATTTCAATGATCAATGCTACTTTTGTCATCTTTTCATAGACTACTATATCTAGTTTTCTCACATCTATTTTTTGAATTGTTGGAATGGATGATCCCATTTGATATAAACTTCACAATTTTCTATAATGCTTTGTGGCTCATGTTTCCAATGTATCTCAACTACTTCAATATTGTAATGTTTGCATCATCTCCAGTGCAACAGTCTTGCCACATTACTATGCCTTTCAGTATACAGGGGCTCTGCATTAGTGTATCATACCTAGAAAAAAAATGTGCGACTGTTTCCATATCTGTTTTACAGAACCTACATTTGTATGTTTCTCCAGCATGTTTAATGGACTTTGTAAACCAACATGTAAGTAGTCTATTACCCTGGGCCGCTAGTATTAACCTTTCATCTTTTGGTTTAAATTCACCTCTCCTTAAGCAATCCTGCTTCAGATCCTGATCGACATTTATTATTTATTTTATTTTATTTACCTTTATTAACTGGGTAGTGTCCTACTGGGTTGGAAACCCATTTTCAGTGGAGACCTGGGGAGAAAAGCTCCATAACAGAACACATTAGTAGAAGTACAAGTATTTAGCAACATATGACAAAAATGCATGTTCTAAGTTCACACAAGGAATACAATGTATAGCAGAGTTTTTACATACTATGCAAAAGAGGTGAGGTAAAAATTAGTTATATAATGTATACAATCTTAACAATCCAAATCAGAAATGTTGAAGCTAACAATAGTATATCATACTCCACAAGAAAAATAGAGAGATAGTATGCAAGATATGCAATATATGGGAAGTAATAGGAAGTGTCGTGCCAGGGATGAGCAATAGTAGGGAGAGTGACTAGCCAGGGGAAATGCAGGGACAAAGCCAATTGGTCTTAAGATAATCTTTCAGGGTAGTTTTAAATGTGAACATGTTGGGGGTTTTTTGGATGTGCTGAGGTGGATGATTCCAGTCCTTAGCTATTTTATAGGAGTAGAGGGAATTACCATGATAGTTGTGAGGCTGGGTAAATTTTAGCATTAGTTTATTGAATGACCTAAGGAGCCTGCAGTTAGAGATAGGTTGAACTAGGTTTGAAAGAGCTGGGCAGTCTGTGGGGTTGTATATTGATTTTATGGGCAATAGAAAGTTGATTTAGTGCTAACAGGTTGGGGAGTTCAAGCCAGCTGAGTTATCGGAAAGCTGTGCAGTGATGGGTTTGATGGGATTGATTGGTGGCAAACTTAGCTATTTTGTTATAGCGGGACTCTAGTTTGTTGAGGTCAGTTTTGGATAGGTTGGTAAATATCTGAGACCAGTAGAGGAGGGTGGATAGCAAGTATGATCTTGCAGTTGCAATTCTAGCTTTGTGTGTCAGATAGGATTTAACTTTGTAGAGAGTGTAGAATTTGGAGTGGACTTTCTTTATTGTCAGGCAGATGCGTTTATTGAATTTTAGTGTATTGGCTATGGTAACACCAAGTAGCTTGGTCTGATTGATGGGTTTGATGATTGTACCATTGAAGGAGGTTATGGAGAGGGTGGTTTGCTGGGTTTGGATGAATTGTTAGAAAATATCATGAGTTTGGTTTTGTTTGGGTTGAGGATGAGTTGATGGCTGGTGAGGTAGTCTTCAATGTCCTGGAAGGAGATTTTCATTTTGTGTTGGACTACTTGAGGGGAGTGGGCTGAGCAGATAAGACAGGACTCGTCAGCATATTGGATGATGGTGGCATGTTGGGTGGCAGTATTGAGGTTATTGGTAAATATGGTAAAGAGGAGGAGCCCAAGTATGGAGCCTTGGGATACCCCCTTGGTGACTGGTAGAAGTGGAGTGAGATTGTCTCCTCATTTAGTGGCCTGTTGATGGTTAGACAGATAACTGTGGAACCATGATAGGGGTGAGGCATTGAGATTATAAGTGGTGAGTTTGACGAGTAGTAGCTGATGTGATACTGTGTCAAAAGCTTTTAACATGTCTAGGAAAATAGCTGATACTAGTTGACCCTCATTTTTTGGTTGTGAATAGTATCAGTAAAGGTTAAGAGGGCTGTGTCTGTGCTGTGTTTAGGTCTGAATCCTTGCTGAGAGCTGGACAGTAGGTTATTAGTGGTGAGGTGATTCATGAGTTGCTGGTGAATACCTTTTTCTAGGATTTTGGCTATGGGGGGAAGAATGGCAATAGGTTGGTAGTTAGTAATCTCTCTAGATGGGCCGCCCTTATGTAATGGTATGATATGGGAAATCTTCCAAAGGTTGGGTACGTACTGTTCTGAGACAGAGCGATTTATCAGTATGGATATAGGGTAGGCAATGGATGGAGCAGCTAGTTTTAGGTAGTCATTTGGAAGCTGGTCTGCAGCAAGACAGCTGGGTTTTAGTTTACACAAAAGTATTTTTATGTACTAAGTTTGAAGAGGTTCAAAGGAGAAAGAGTTGGTTACATCAGAGGATGTGGAGGGACAGTGAGTGATTGGGTTGTTTGGCTATCTAAGAGAGAGGTGATAGAGTTGATGAAGTGAGAGCTGAACTGAGAGCCTAAGGGCTCAGTGGCATTACTAGTGAGGGGGGCTGGGGTGGTGATTTTACCAGGGTTAAGGAGGTGGTTAATGTTTTGCCAGAACTTTTGTGGATTGTGCTGGTATTTTTGTTGGCAGGTTAGAAAGTAGTTTTTTTGTCACTGATAACTCTTTTTTTAGTTTGGTTTCGAAGTTGCTGATAAAGGGAGAGATCACTTTTGTTTTTGGTTGTCCGGTAAAGTGACCAGACTATCCCTTTGTTTCATTAGCTGTTTAGTTTCATTAGATAGCCATGTGAGCTGTTTGGATTTTTGCCGAGTTTTTCTGGAGGGAGCAAGGTCATTTAATATTTGAAGGAATTTTCTATTGAAGTATTCTACAACAAGGTCCAGTTGCAGTTTTTTTAATGGGGACCAATTACAGTGTTGCAGTAGTGAACTGAAGCTGTCAGGGGCGAAATTCTTTTTGGAATGGGTGTATTTGTAAGGGATACAAGTTTGGGTTTGTATTCTTTTCCTGACTATAAATGTAGGTGCATGGTCAATTAGTATGACTGGTAGACAGCCTGCCTGGTACCCCAGGTTTGGCTTGCTGGTTACGATCCAGTCAAGTAGAGATTTTTTATTTGAGTGTCTGTCAGTGCAGGTGGGAAGGTTTATTGTTTGGGTGAAGTTGTATAAGTTTATGAAGTTGGTAGGGGAGTCAGAGGAGCAGGAGAGCCAGTCAAGGTGGAAATCACCTATGACAATGGTTTCTTGGGTTAGACTATGATGGCCATGACAGGAGGGATTCTATGCGAAGAGATTGCCTAGTAGTTTTCTATACTTGCAACTGTATTTATCCCCTTTTCACATTTCTTGCCTTCCCATCTGCTTCCTCTACTTATATTCTTTTCTTTTGATTTTTGGTACATTCAGTTGATGCCTGACTTTTGTGTACTTCTTGTCTGGTTTCCATTCTCACATGACATTGATTTGCTTATGCTAAACTAAGCAAGGAACTCATCTTAGATTTGTTCTCATCATGTTTCAAAACTTTTACTATGGATCTGATGAAGTCAGCTATACAAATAGTCAATTTCGAGGAGGCCCACACCTCCTTCAGAACAAGGAATATATAATCTTGGTATACATGCTGATTTTTATATATCATTTCGTAAGCATGAAGCATTTTTCTTGTTTTCCTGCCCAAGTGATCAAATACCTTTTGGGGTTAGTCAATCACCCCAAAACTGTAGTTTAGAACAGGAAACGCACATTATTTATAACTTGAATTTTGTTTCTAGATGTCAAGGCTGTTTTCAATATTAATTTTAGTCTTCTAAAATATTCTTTACTAAATTTTGTTCATATTTCTTCACATTTTATTTTTGATCATTCAATAGTTCCCGAATATATATACAGTCCCTCCTACTCAAATTCCTTCATATTACATTTCTTTCCCAAACTGATATTTTCTTGGTGCTGCAGTTTGCCTTCTTTAAAGGTTGCTTTTGCACATTTATCAGGACCAAATGACATTCCTATATCATCTGAGAAAGTTTTGACCACTTCGGGTTGTGCTTTCAGCTCCTCATCTGATGAACTATACAGTTTTAAATCATTGGCGCAGTGGTGTAGCGGTAGCGTTGTGGCTTCACAGCAAGACATTTTCCAGTTTGATTCCTTCTGTGCAGAGTCTGCTTGTCCTCCCTGTATGCATGTGGGTTTCCTGTAGGTGCTCCGGTTTCCTCCCATGTCACAAAGACATGTGTCTGAAGCATTTCTCCCCGGGCCTCCACTGAAAATTGGCTTCATTCCAAGTTGGACTTTCCTGGTAAAGAAATACTAAATAAATCTACAAAAAAGAAGATGAGAAGTCTTCATACTTTTCTGTTGTCTGGGAGCCAAATTGTAACCATGACCTAATCAGTTAAGCAGACAACTTAATGGGTTAAGGACAGGACAAAAGAGCAACAGTGATAGAAAGTCACCCTGGAATATCCACTTTTAAGTTTTTATCCCTAGGATAATAATTTGCCCTTTATCATGGCTTAGCTGTAAAGTGGTTTGCTAATGTTTCATAGTCACTGTAATGTAGTCGATCAGTGTAGGGTTTATCTTATACATTTTTGAGCACTCTTTTTTTGCATGAATGTGAGATATTGTCAAATACTTTTTTGTAGTCAATCCATGCCATACTTAGATTCTTCCCCTTTTTTACAATTCTCCGTTATGACTTTATTTAACAAAAATGATCCATTGTTCCATATGAGTTTCTTTTGTTACCCTTTTGTTCTATTGCCATGATTCAGTTTTCTTCTAAATGACTAAACTCAGTATCAGTTCCAGTACATAGTTTATACATTTTTGGAAGAGAAGCTATTGGTCTTAGATTTTAGGATAGCTTGCATGTTAACTCTTAACAAGGAGTATTGTTTTTTTTTTCTGTTGTTAACCAGGTTGGTGTGTGTGTGTTCAGGGTGTGCATATAAGTAGTTTTTATTCAGGGCTAAATCTTCATGTCATGATGTTAATACTTTTAGCCAGATGTTAGGTGCTGCATCTAGGACTTAGGAACTTTTCTTAATTTGGCTTCAGTTTCTCCAGCCATTTCAACATCCCATTTCATATCCTGTACATTTGAACTTCTTACTGTTTCTTTTACTTCTTATATCCACTCAGCACCTTTGTTATAGTCCACACTGTTTTCAAATATAGTTCTCCAAAATGTGTTTTTTTTTGTGTGTGTGTGTTTCTACTCCTTTTGCTTTGTTTCCCATTTCTCTATAAAACTTTTTTGGATCATCAGTGAATTGCTTACTTTGTACTTTTCCTTTATATTTATCTGCATATCTTGTAGGTTATACTGGGATCTATATCACGACGTTGAATCCCAATAAGTCCAAACACCCTTTGTTCGAACCTAAAAGTCCGAAAACCCTAAACAGCGAACTCACAGAGCACCAATTTTTTCCCAGGGAAAAAAAATCGCTGCTCTATGAAAAAAAAAAAATCAAAACTTTAAAACAAACTGAAATGGTGGGGTTCGCCCCCCAAACACCCCCTACTTAAATATACCAACTCTAAGATTGCACTACAGTGGAGGAAATAGCAAAGCCCCGAAGACGGCTCATCGATTTTATTCCCTGGGAAAAAAATTGATGTTCTGTAACTTTGCAGTTTAGGGCTTTTGGACTTTTCGGTTTGAACAAAGGGCGTTCAAACTTATCACCATTCGATGTGGTGATATAGACCTGTTTTACTGCCTGTGCTTATATCTTTAGTTTATTATTTGGAATAATGCACAACATCCTGGTCTGTTCTAATACCTCACATTGCTTTTATCAGGTTTATCCTTTTAAGCATTTTTGTTAATCTGTTCCCTCTTCTATACTCTTATAACAGTGACACTTCTTGTCCTAATTGCTTTATAGTTTTCTCTATTCGATACTTACATAATCACATTTGATTTCTTCCCTTCCTTTCCCATATTGCCCTGCATTTTTCTGGTAATACTTTATCTGTTATTAATTTTGCTACACAGTTTTGTTTGTGTCTTTCGGCTTTTCCCGGTTAGGGGTCGCCACAGCGGAACTCCAGTCTGCTAATGATTGGCAGTTGATTTTTATGTACCGGCTTGCCAGGCCTGACGCACAACCTTCAACAAAGGTACGCCCATTCACGCATGTCTTCACGCAGAAGACGTTCTAGCTGAGAATCGAACCGGACAGCGTCTTACTATGAGGCGACAACGCTACCGCAGCACCACCACCGCGTAAGACAATTTTGCTACACAGTAATATATCCTATTTACTTCTACTATATCGCATCAATTTCGGTTAACAGTCCTGATTACTGTGTTTATTTGTTTTATCAGATGTTTAACATTTTGATCTTATTGACTTTCTGTAATCTATTTCTTTCATTGATCTTAATATGTCTGTCCATATTTATTAAATCAAGCAACTCTTCCCTTAGATCTTTTTCTTCTAAACAGAGGGCACACTCTTTAGTCTCCATTTCCTGCAAGCATTTTATAGAAAGTTCCAGAACATCTTCCTGTGATATATTTTCTTCAGCTGCATTCTGCGTCATCTGTGGCTGTTTCATATTGGAACTCACTGGCTTATCACTCCACACCACTGACTGTGTCAGAGTTGCCACAATTTCCTGTCCCTTCCCTTGCTGTGGAACTCCAGTTAACTTTTGTACTATTTTCCTACTGAAGGCTCCGCGGTATCTTCATGTGGTAGCTGATCAGATGCTTTCTGTTCTATCTGTTTCTCCTTAAATTAAGAACTCACTGTTCCATCATGCTGCGACATTACCAGAGGTGGATTTTCTACACTAAATCCTTCACTTTGCAGGTAATCTCTAACTTCAGTTTCTAATTTCTTTAACTTCTCCATTACTAAGCCTCTTTTTTACTTCCCCCTTTGTTTTCTTATTTTTTGTATTGTAAAATTTTCCATATCTGGATGCCTTTGCCTGTATTTCTCTTCAAATATCCTTGGTGCTGCTTCTTTTTTTGTGTGTGTTGTTTCTCCTTTGTATAAATATTGTACCATAGTAAATCTCTTCTTCTTTCCGATGTCCGTATTTCTCTTCACACGTCTGCTGCTCTACCTATTTCAATTTACTTTGGGGACTTTTTGTTCCATCATGCTGTGACATAACATGTGTTAGACTTTCTACACTAAATCTTTCACTTTGCAGGTATTCCATAAATTCAGCTTCTATTTGTTTAACTTTTACTTTACTATATTCAGGAATTTTCCATAACTGGGTGTCTTTGTCTGTATATTTCTTCAAATATCTTTGGAGCTGCATTTTTTTGTATTGATTAGTTTGGCTTTCTCCTTTGCATTACACCATATCAGATCACTCTTTCTTTCCCATGTCCATGTTTCCTTTTTATACCTTTCAAAAAATCTCTAGGTTTTGTTCTTTATATTTTTGCACTTCCTTGGTCATTTCTTTTTTCAAATGGCCCAATGTTTCTTGGTCTGTATATAATGTTTTTCATAAATGTGTCATATTAATGAACACAAATTTGCATTTCAAGCTTTTGACACTTTTTCTTGTGCAAGTATTTTTTCCTCTGATTTCTCTATTAATCATTTTGAATATCTTCTATACAGAAATTCTGAGCTTCTTGCGTAATCAAAACAATATATAATTTCTTTTTTATCCTCAGTAGTCCACTGTATCATATTTATGGCTGTTTTCTGACCTGTCATTTTCTGTGGTTTTGTGGATTAACACTTCCTTCTACAACAGGGAGGTGATCCTATCCCTGTGTCTGGTATAACCCCATTGTAGGAATGTTTCTGTTTCTTGAGTTTCTACACTATTTTTTCCAGTCCTGGCACCAGTGTGCCTACCACTTTTTGGGCACTTTTTTTATCCTGGGACTTGTGAGCCTAGCTGTCTTTTTTATTTTTAAGCTACTTCTATCCATACCATATGCTATATAAAATACAATCTATATATCAGTGTCGTCTTCGTAAGATTTTGTAAAAACAGGGTCTACATTGTGAAGGTACTCACCAAGACTTGAGGATGAATTTATTTCCAGCAATACTAGTCTCCTTTGCCTGCTGATCTTATCATCACTCTGTATGGAGATGGTATTTTGCCCTTACTGTATACTTAATGCCATGTGCCTACAAATGGTGCCTTGAGATCAGTGCACTACCCCACACGGGAAAATAAATCTAAATAAATAAATAATAACATGCCTAGCCATCAACACTTTTACTTAGGCACAATTTCTTTCCACCCTTTATGAGTAGTTAATTATCTTCACCTCCCAAATCAAGCAGGGCTGTACATTATAATCCTAGTATAAGTTTGTGTCCACCTATCCAATCGTCAAGGCTAGCCTTAAAGGCAGACAAAGAAGCATTTTGCTTGACCTGTAGAGGTGACTTATTACATGGGCTGGGAATACATTGAGTTAGAAACCTATCCCTCCAGCAAGGTTTATTTGTATTTGTTGGTATAATGTTAGGTCCCTAGTATGGCTGCTTGCAGAGCCACTGGTTCTGTGAAGTAGAACTGGATCTTTCCTGGCTCAAGAAGTGTGACACAGGTCACCTTGGAGCATCTGTAATGTACTGGGTATAAGAAGAGCTGTGATAATTTACAAAGATGGTTGAAGGATTTATGACCTTTATTTTTTTGATGGAGCCTTTCCATTTGACCGTGATGCTTAGATTTGGATATACAAAGCGAGCACTGTACTCTTTTATAGGAAAGATAAAGCTTGATTACAGAGTTAAGACAGTAGAAATAATAACAATAATAATATAATAACAATAGTCACTTGTCTTATTTCACAAGTTACCAGTTTCAGCACAGCTCTGTCACATGTTTTATAGCAGAAGCAAATGAGGTGAGCTAGTCATTTAGAAATTGTTTTATCACTGGCAATGTGTGTTTATTTTCTTCAAAGAAGACAAACACTTGATCTGATCTTCTGAAAGATTTAGCTCTATCTAATATCTCAGTTGTCTATAGGCATTTAGGGAGTGCAGGATTATTTTGCCCTTGCTGTATACTGCATACCAAGTAGCTTAGTGTAGAGTTTCTTCTCTAATGACTTTTAACATAAAAGAGGTGTTTGTGTTATGAACTCACACAAACTTTATTGAACTTCAAGAAAGGCTTTGTACACATGAGGGCATGTAACTTAGGGAATCTCCTAGCAAAGGTGGGAAATAGGTAGAGAAGCAACTGTTCCACATAGTAGTTAGATCAGTTTTTCAGTTTTGTCAGCACAAAAGTTCATATACATGCTGGAGCCACTTTCTTCCCGGGAGGCCTCAGATGGAAGATACCCTTCAGGAAATGCTTCATGCTGGAAGGTGTCAGGACACCATAATCTATAGAAAAGCATGCATCAATGACTGGGAGATGTAGCTTCTAGGAAACATAAGCTATCTTGAAGAGAATGACTCAAGTTCCTATCACATCTACTTTCTTTGCATCCTGCTTTATTATTAATATCATTAACATTATCATTATTATTATTATTATTATCATTATTATTATTATTATTATCATCATTATTATTATTATTATCATTATTATTATTATTATCATTATTATCATTATTATTATTATTATTATTATTATTATCATTATTATTATTATTATTATCATTATTATTATTATTATCATTATTATTATCAGTATTATTATTATCATTATTATTATTATTATCATTATTATTATTATTATTATTATCATTATTATTATTATTATCATTATTATTATTATTATCATTTACTGTATTTGTTAACTGGATAAGCACACTGGACATGTTTCCCTTCTTAGAGGTGGCTTAGGAGGACTACCTGATTATGTGACTTTCTCAGAGTCACACAAAAGGTAAACAGTGGCCAAGGGAATCAAACACTGGGACTATGGTTTCTCATTTGCCATGAGAGGGATAATCTTTTCTATTTATCAAGGTATGATGTCCTGAGCTTTGCCTTCACTGTCATTCAAAAAGAATGTAGTGAAAGGGCAACAGGATCATATCCCCCCTCACTGCTAGTCTTAGTGTGGACAGTCTGGGATGTAGTAAGGTCCCAGTGCGCTGCATCAGAAAGATCAAATGCTGAGGCTAAATTAGAGGTTCCTTCCTTACCATCAGAATAAGATGGGAGATCCAGTACTGCCCATGTCAGAATGAGAAATTTAGGATAATTTCTGGCCTCCATTCCATTACCTTTGGAACTACTGTAGGAACAGGACTATAGGAGGGCAAGCATAAAAGAACATACCTGTTCAGCCTAGGGAGAAAGTGTCTGTTGGTCAAAGCTTGCTTACTGAATCTCTGGAGCAGCCTTTTCTCAGTTGTCTGTTGATTGGAGAAGCAAAGATGTCTATCTGTAATACACCTCAACTGTTTGTGAGTTCTAAATATGTACTCTATCTAGCAGCAACTTGTATGAATCTGCTGAAGTCCTGCTTAACTGATCTGCTAAGAAGTTCTTCTGAGCTGATGTAGAGATGGTCTGCAGGAGCAAACTGTATTCCAAACCCTGTTGAAAAGCCTGTGTGGCAAGCCTACAAAGGTGATGGTAATGTGTACACTATGATGATTTATGTACCACATGATAGTGGTGTTGTCTGTAAAGATATGCAAAGCATCGGTTTTCCATCCTGTCTTGAAAGTTTTGCGATCCTGTATACTTGACATCACCCCTGATATGTTTATGTGTGGTTTGCTTTGTAGTTAGTGTAATGCACTTTAAAGGACTAATGTATATGTAACCAAGCCATGTTTGATCAAGGTCAGTTTAGGGGAGGGGGGTGGTATGAAAAGCACGCACTTTTTCATTTCGACTTGAGTATCGTCCATTCCATTTCTCTCCTTACAAAGGATAGGATTGGGATTGTATAATCCAGGGAGTTAATTTGCCATTTCAGAGTACTTTGTATGTAATACTGAAGTTTCCTCATGTACAGTTTGGCTAGTGGTATCATGAGAATGGTGGTTGTTATGTGGCCTGAAATACACAGACCACCCCCTCCAGCTATTACTAATGGTTTTTAAAACATCACTCTACCATTTCCTGTGGTAAGTAAGCTTTTGTATAGTTAGTGTCCATCCAAGACAGCCTCTGGAAAATCACCATTCTGGCTGAGCATAAAATGGAATTATTCTTATTCATGGAGCAGCGTAGTCTAATAAGGCAACCTAGGGTGTACTCCAGTTCCCTTTGAATCCTCTCCTCAGTGTGTGGTTGAATCAAGCAGCTGTACACATAAGGGTAGATGTGGTTGTCCTTGGTCCTGAGTGAGTTATAACTGGTGCCTGATATTTTGTAAAAGCTCTGGGTGCAGCAACCAAACCAAAGGACAAGGAGGTGAACTATGAAAGATAGCCTTTGCTACAAATCTCAGGTATTGCCTTTGTCCTTTGAAAACATGGATGTGGAGATAGTCATTGTTGAGATATAATGTCACCAGTAGGACCTCAGAACTCAGGAGGGGCAACAGAACCTGGAATGTAAGCATCTTGAGTTTGTGCATTTTGAGCATCTAATTAGCCTTAAAAAGTTCCAAATGGGCCTCCATGATCCACCATTTCTTCCATTTCCTGTAATAAAACCCATCTAACTTTAATCAAATGCAACAGGTTATATGGTTCCCTGTAGTAGCATTTCTACTAACAGAGTGGAAACTAGGTATTCCTTGAATTTTTGGCCATCTTTGTTTTGTTTTGGATATGAAATGTACTCTGTATTCTTGAAAGACAACTTGAAGGAGTCACTGACTCAAAATTATGCATGACCACTTTTCTAATAAGGAAGCCGGATAGGCAAAAATCCTGGGGCAATGGGATAGATGAGCTTGGGTAGATGACTGATATTTTTCTTGGGTGGTGAGGAGGCTGGTATAGTCCAGATTCTTCTTGCTAGGGATTGTCCTGAGTGTTTCCATCTATCATCCTGCTGCCATTTTTATTCTGTGTGACCTTCCTACCTTTTGGTTGTTTACCTTTTCCTCTGCCTCTAACAGTAATGTCCTTTCTTAGAGTGGTCATTTCTGCTGCATGTCAGAATAGCAGAGTGAAACATGTTTGGCTCATTTGTTTTCCCATTGTCCTCCTGCTTTTATAAACATAGTATAAGTTGTGGGCCCAGAAACTAACTCATTATCCAAGGAACATTAAAGCATTGACCTTTCACATCCTTATACAAGACTGGCCCTCAGTCAATAAAGTTTTCTGATAACTAACCTTGTTGAAGTAGCCCTGAATGCTGCATTCATAGTATTACACTTTATCTTCATGGCTTGCTTTTCCAACTTAAAATATTCCATGTTTGACTGATCATAATTCCTGTCAGGGTTTCATCATACACTCACCCTAGCACTATACTGGAGTTGCTTAAAGATATACTCCTTATATTTCAGAATATAAGTTTGAACATTAAGGGTAATAATTTATATACCTTTTTCCCTAAACCAGATATGTAATCTACTCTCAATGTCATTTGGAAGAATATGCCAGCCTACATCCTTGGCAGTTTCTGAGGAGACTGTATCAGGATCTACAATGCATAAACTCATGAGGATCATGAAGTGTGTGAAATCTGTCCGGTGACGTCAGCTGGAGCTTTAGGAGTCTGACCTCAAGGATGCTCTTTGATAAACACCCAAAAGGACTTCCTGGACTGGAGGAGTAGCCATTCAACTATGGTGCCCAAACTCCAGAAGTTCTGACTACATCTTCTGGGAATCAGAGGATTCCTAAGACTGTCACATAAAGTGCTGTCTCATGACTGATGGTGTGTGGCAAATTGTCAAGTCCTCTGATTAAGAGTCAGAGACCAAAGTGTCTCCACTATCTATATACAAGAGGGAAGGAAAGCTATTATCTGGGGTCCGGTTCCTCTTCAGAATCAGAGGAATCTGATCTCTCATAGGGGTGACATCACTTTTCTTTTTGGGAGGGTGGACGTCAGATGCAGTGGCTTTTCTGAATCTTACTCCAAGCTACATAGAAATTGGCAAAAACCCTGAGCTAACTTAGCCTAATCTTGCAAATGAGGTAGTCAGTGGTCCTGGGGGAAGACACCAAGAGGCAGCTGTATGAGCATAAAAGGCATGTTAGGTGCAGGTGCTGGGGTTTTATGTGGACAAGCAGCAAATGAGGATGTGAGAATCCTAGAGGAAATGTCACCACAATCCAGCTTGAAAGCATGGACATTTTCTTTGACAATAAATTAAGGAATTTTGCCTCCAGGAAAACACTTGTGGATCTTTCTACATATATCCTGAGACTTTAAAACAAACAAACAAATAAAAAAATCTAAGTTTCCTGTAGCAGTTGCAGTAACAATTATTTTATATCGGAAACACCTTAGTATGATTTGAAACAACAGAAATAATTAATATTTTACAAGAATGAGTTTCTATTTTTAAAACAAAAGTTCACTTTTCCATAAAAGTAGTCATACAGTGGACATCAGAAAAGGTGGCTACCCTACTTCCTTCCCTTTCTTTAATAACCTAATGTCATTCTGAAGCAGTGGGTCAGTGTCTAATGAGAAGCATGGGGCCTGGTCTTTAGTCTGGTTGAACATGCTAAAGGCTGCAGGCATGACAGCATCCCAATGGTCAATGCCAGAAGCTACTTTTGTAGGAGAAATCATGTCCAAGTTCTACTGGAGTACTCCTTTGGAGATGGTACCCTTGAGCCTAATTGTTTTATGGCAGATGTTCTTAACAGTGACATGAGTCTCTGTTTCACCTGGTCTCCCTGGAAACTTCCTGCCTTCTCCTCAAAGTCTTCAGAAAAAAATCCAGACAGATACTGCAGCTAGCCCCATCATTCTCTCAAATTAGGCTAAAAATGCACTGAATGTGAAAGTTTTATGAACTATTTGGCACTCAATAAGCACACCTGATTGTTTTCTCAAAAATGGACATACCTTAGACCTCCACACCTAGAGGTCATTTTCTTGGATTTCTGCTTAAAAGCAATTTACAATCAGTAATTGTAAACATAGGAAATGAAACGTGGTCCCCGCCAGTGGCAGATATAATACCATGCATGAATGCACATGTTCCTTTAGATTCACATTCCTCATAGCTTTAAATGCATACTTACCTACTATATTTTTTAAATATTATTTACTTTTTAGCAAATAATTTATTGTTTAACAAACCAACATGTGTTTGGGTGTCAGAAAAGTTTGCACTTTTAAACATGTTTTCAAGCAAGAAATGAAAACAAATTTACTAACCAATAATAACACAATTCCCCATTTCAGAACATTTCAACCATAGAAGACCACTCAAATTGCTGCCAATATAATCCACCAATGTCCATACTTATAAATTACAGCCACTTTGACTGTATAAACCTCACATGTCTGATTGTGATAAAAATGGCCACTGTAAAATATTCCAGATTCCTTTAATCAAACCTAAATTTGATTGTCACAGCAGGGTCAGTTATTTTTTTCACAGATAGCCACTGTACCCAGCAACTATAGCTATATTGATGATTGTGTGCACCTCAGATGTCTGATTGTGGCACAAAATAATAATGGCCATAGTAATGTACTCCAAGTTGGTTTCCTACAAATAATACAGTAACCACAGCATTATTGAGCATTTAAAAGAAGTTTGTAATAAAATAAAAAAGTTGCTTTCATCTACAAATGTCAACATCCCCACCCAGCAGTCGTAACCATTTTGTTAACTAAATGCACCTCAGATGCCTAATCACAACAAACATAATTGTCCACAATAATGAATTTTAAGTTTGTTTATTACAAATGCACAGTAGCCACTGTAACGTATTCCATTTTAATTCCAAAAATGCATGCCAGTCCTCAAAAACAAGAATAAAAACTTTAATCAGCAGATGATAACAGAGTAAGTTACTTTCATTCACAGGTTAGCCACCCACAGCCTTCCAGTAGTTATGACAAATTGTTAATAGAGTACACCTCTGACATCTCACTGTGATAAAATGAGTGAGCACAGTAATGTGTTTCATGTTTGCTTCACACAGACACACAATAGCCAATGTAGCCAGAGTAAAGTATTCCAAATTAACTTCACACAAATGCAGAAAAGTCCTGCAAACCCAGATCAATGATTATACAAAATTATTAGATGACAAGAGAGTGAGAGTTGATCCACAGACAGCTCACATCCCCATGCTACAGTTATAGCCATTTTGTTGACTTCATACAGTTCATATGTCTGACTGTCACAAAAATTAGCCACAAAAAAGTATTTTAGATTTGTCTCACATAAGCAATAGTCACAGTTAAATATTCTGATGAGCTTTGCAAAAATCACATTCATCCTGCAAAACCAGAATATGATAGCAGTTAAGTTTTTTTTCATCTTCAGACAGTCCCTATACCCATAATTTTAGCTATTTTACTGTCTGCATGCATCTCAGATGTCCAGCCTCTGGCTGAAGGATTGGCCACACAGTGTGTCTCAATTCCATCTTGCAAAAATGTACAGCCAGCAGCACAGCAAAGTATGCTTACCCATAGTTCTCAACCTCCTGAATAACATGTTTTGCATTAACATGCATTCTTAAAAGATATGTCAAAAAACTCAAAAGTATTTCATTATGTTAAAGTGGGAAAAATAATGCCCTTTTCAGAGATGAACTGACAGCACTGGGCTGGTTAAGTGAATTACAGTAGATTGTTGCAGATTTTGTACACAGTTGGTCATCTTCTGTATTAATTCAGACTATAAAGTATTAACATTCAAAAAAGGGCACTACTTTCATTTCCCCACATCCAACCCTGAGTATACACACACACACACACACACACACACACACACACACACACACACACACACACACACACACACACACACACTGCCAATACTCCATCACTGCCATTTCTCAAACTCCCTATACAATGGACAAGCAAGAGATAGCAACTTTCACTTGTAGGGCTATTGCTGCCAATACTATATATGTAAATATATAAACACAGATATCATCAGATATAAAAAAACATAAAATGCCAGGTGAAGCACATGATAAAAGTGAGCTGAGTTGCATAGCTGTTTTATCTTCTTTTGTACAGACTTGTGTATTGCCATTTGTTGATCCTTCTCTATCTGCCTTGAATCATGTACCTCCGTCTTGAAATAGCTATAAAGTGGCAAATGCTGCTAGCTTAACATTGTATGTTGAAGGAAGATGATTCCAGCCACACAGGGGGGTTTGATTTTTTATGATACTGCTCTCACCTATGAGGAAGTGTGATACTTCTGAACCAACTAACATTACAGAAGATTGCACCTTCCAGGTGGAAGGGAGAAGGGAACCAAACCTACTGAAAGTGCACTGCACTTCTGACTGAAGGATTGGATGCAAGCACTGAGCTATTCTGGTATGGAAGCTATAAGCAGGAGAGGAAGCCAGATCATATAGACAAGAAATGAGCAATACCAGGACAGGAGCTGTAAGCAGGAGAGGAAGATAGATCACATAGCAAGCAATGCGTAGCATCAGGACATGACCTGTAAGCAGGATAGGAAGCCGGATCACATAGGCAAGCAATGAGCAGCACCAGGACAGGAGCTGTAAGCAGGAGAGGGAGATGAATCTATTTTATTCATTTCTTTTATTTTGCAATTTGATAAATGGGTAGGTGAACTAGTCAATTTGTGATTTTCAATCATGACTCGGACAAAAGTATATAATAACTAATTAAAAGAAAGTAAACAATCGCTAATAAAATGCAATAATAAAGTGTTTATATTTGAAACAACAAATTAAGACTGTACAATATAAACAAGATTTCAATGTACAGCATATACTGCTAGGCTGTGAGAGAGAGTACCTTCCCTTAAAAGCTGTAAAAACATTTAGCCAGTGTCTCTATAACAGGTATGCTTGCACTCTTTCTGCAGGTGCTGTTTGAAATATTTTTGATTATTTCCAGGGTTTCTAGGTTTTTACGGCTGTAGATAGTTGATTCCATGAAGAAGGTACTGTTCTTGAGAGGGTCTTCTCTCCTGTGGAAAGTTAAATCTAGGTCTGATCAAAGAGTGCTTTCTTGGCTGTTTCTAAGGGATGAGTCCCTGTTTTCATTATTTTTAAATAGGATTGCAGTAGCAAAGTTTAAGAACTTGAAATAACATTAGACTTAGGAAGTAGGTATCTCTGCTAGTTATCAGGAGCCAGTGTGCTTTTTCATATAAACTACAATGGTAGTAGTTCATGCCTGCAAAAAGTGCAAATCTAAAGATTTTATTCTTAGCTGTTTTCATTTCGTTTGTATTATGTACTGAGTAAAGGACGATAACCAGCAGAACATATTCCATTTTTGGCTAATGCCACAAGTGATATAGGTAAGAGAACATGTGAAATTAGATAACATAGTTTAAATTGCGTTAAGACTTGGGTGGATATTTTGCATACCTGAAAAATGAGACTGAGGGATGGTTGGGTTCCAGCATTATACTAAGATATTGTTGCTTGATATCAGGTATGGTATTTCCTTGAAGATCTGTTAAAACTATGGGTGGAAGTGTGCTCTATGCCTTCATACTATTAATTTGGAGTTTTATTTAGCAGCCAATTGCAAAGAACAGATAACTGAGTCTCTGTAGCCTGTTGTAGTATTTGGTGTGATTTGTGGGCTATAAGTAACAGAATATTATCTGCACACGTGATTATTTTATAGCTAAGTGAATCATGCATGACGATGCTAAGGAAAAAGAGAATAACACAGTCTTGAGTGACTCTAGTATTAATTGTTCCTAATTCAGATAGTGGGTTATTGGCTAAGACTTAAAATGATCGACCCTGCAAGTAATTTTTAAACCACAATATGGTGTTTTTCTCAAAATTAAGTCTCTGGAGTCATTCAAGTATCAGCATATGGTTTTGTGTTTCAAAAGCACGTCACGTCTGCAAAAATACTGGCAATAACAAGGCCAACATTAATGTAAGAATAAATGGTACCTGTATCTGACAGTAAAGCAATCTGTGTGCTGAACAGTTTCTGAAGTCATGCTGTAGATCACACAGAAATCCATAACTATTTAAAAGTTCTAAAACTTGTTGGTAAATTAGAATTTTTCAAGCATTGTATTAATGGAGCAGAGGTTTGAGATAGGTCTCTAATCTTTAAACTGAGAGGGAGAGTTGGCTTTAAGAAAGAGAATAAGGACTGCATGCATAAAAGTAATACGGACTATATCAGTAAATATTGATACAATAAAAATATGTGAAAGGGGTTTTACAAGGTTTGCTGCTGCCAGTTTTATAAATATGGGATGCAGTTTGCTGAAGTTCGAGCCTGAAGAGGTTAGTTTTCTGAGTAGAGACTTACAGCCAGATTCATAAAGGTTACCACAAAGTATACATTATATGTACACTTAGGGTCACCTTTCTAAGTGAATAGACAACACAGGCATTGTGGTAAGGTTGTCCTTGAATTTAGAAAGTGCACACAAAGTGTACACATAGTGTATACTTGATGGAAACCTTTATGAATCCGGCCTTTAGTCTATTTTCCTGTCATGGCAGTGAAGTAAAATGTGGCAGAAGAGGACAGTATGGTAAAGGATCGAGAGAGGGAGGGAGGGAGGGAGGGATAAGACAATATTTTAAGGAGGGTGAGGAAGGAATGAGTCAGTACTTTTGTGTAAAGTAAACAGTAGATATTTTTTCAACTGTGCAAACTCTGATAAGCATGGGGATGGGACCTGTAAGCAGGAGAGGGAACAGGAGAACATAAGCAAGTAGAAACAATTTTTTATTATGCTTGTCTCCAACCCTTTAGCCAGTATCAGATCTTAGAACTTCTTTGTTGACAAAGTCTGGCCCAAAATGAAGGACAAATGTTAAATATTACCCTGATTCACACAACAAGTTAGTATAACAACAGGTTTTGTATTGACACTCATTTTCTGAAAAATAATAAGTATGAAACTCTAATAGCCGACATTATGGACTGACTGTAAATCAAAAATTTTATAAGGAACAGGACAAAAATACCAGATAAAATAATGAACAGTTGAAAGGTATTCCTGTTCCCCTTGCAAAACTGTACTTTGAGGTGTCTACTTTTCTTGACTGAAATATCTTTATTTCAAACAAGAAAAATATGACCTTACTTTTGCAAAAGTGCACTTTAATGAAAGTGCACTTTCACAAATTCTGGTTCAGCAAACCGGCAATAAAAAATAAAAAAGAACACTTAAAACTCCGTTTTGCAGGTGGGCAAGCCCCCCTGCACCCCCACACCCCCACACACCCCTACATTATATATACTAACTCTGAGATCACACTACAGTAGGGAAACAAGCATATTCCCTTATCCCCACTGTACTGCTCTGCTTTATGTATATTGCCAGTTTGCTGAACTGGAATTTACGAAAGTGCATTTTCATTGAAGTGCACTTTCCCGAAAGTAAGGTCGTACTTTTATTGTTCGAAATAATGATATTTTGATCAAGAAAAGTAGACCATAACTAAAGATATCTGGTTACCTGACAGGATTATATGCAAAAAATATTACATTCTGCTTTTTGGAAAAGATAAATATAATCAGAGGGCATATCAGCTACAATCTTCTCATAAATCAGCTAATAAAATGTGAACATTCCTCTTTTGCTTACAATGTACAATATATGCATATAAATATATATTTATATGTGTGTGTGTGTATGTATATGTGCACAGTGTATAATAGGGTCATAGGTTCATAGGTATTTACTAGGCTAATGACCACAAGGGCCTTTCTAAGCCTAGCCATGCATCCCAAATCTCTGACAAGTTCACATACCCTTGATAAGTGTAAGCAGAGGCTTGGGACATGAACCATTTATAGGTTGCCTGTGTCCATTAGAGACATAGCTGCCAAACGAGAGATGAATTTCTTGTTCCCCATCCAATTGTCCAGGTTGCATTTGAATTGGGTTAGGGAGGAACTCTGCTTCACATGGATGGGGAGTCTGGTCCAGAGATGGGGTAATCTCCGTGATACATACCTGTGTCTACAGCAGAACCTATTTATATCACATGCAAACTTTAAGTCTTTATAATTAGTAATTCTGGTGCTGTTTGTTTTGCAGATATACAATAAGTCTATCAGAGTGGGGTTTGAGAATGCCCTGTATGCCAGGCATAGATCTCCCCTCAAAAGCCTGTAGGTGACAGAATACAGGTATAGAGCCTTAAGACAATCTGCACAGGATATTTTACTTAAGCCCTGTATTCTTTTAGTGAGAAACCTCTGTCCTGTGGACATTCCAGTTGTTGGATATGCCTGGTTAGGTACATACCCAAGGGGGCATTGATCTCAATGATAGGTCTGATGAATGCTGAATACAGTAGAACAATGACTTCCTTGGAGTTAGATGCCATACCTTTGTGTATAAATTGTGCAACAGAATCATTTCCTCACTACCATAGACACATGATGGTCAAGGCTAGATTATTACCTATGCGTGTCCCTAAGTCCATGACTACTGGGTCAACTCTAAGGGCTGTGTTGTCAATATGATAGTTACGCAGGGTGGATGACTTCCTGAAGGAAACTATTATGCAACCTGGGGTGGATGACTTCCCGAAGGAAACTATTATGCATTTCTTGGCATTTAGTTTTAGTGAACGGCTCTGACACCAGTTGTTTGTCTGTGTCAGCCGCTCCTGGAGAAAGTGTGTGTCAGTGTGGGATTCCATGGCTGCTCCTAATTTGCAATCTTCTGAAAATTTAGTCAGCCAGAGACCACTGACATTAGTCTTGACTTTAGAAAAGTAAATGCCAAAAAAGAGTGGTCCAAGGACTGATCCCTGAGGGACTCCACTTGTGACTGGCCTCTTTGTGGAGGTGGACTCCCCAATTCTAACTTCCTGGGTCCCGTCTGTGAGCCATTTGGCTATCCATTGGGTAACATATGGGTTTATACCTAACCTCCTGAGTTTGTCAACAATGTCTGAGTTGGGTATTGTAAAAACAGGAATGCAGGCAAGAGGGCTTGAGGCATGCACACAGTAGTAGTTTCCAATGTTTATTCTTCAGACTTTGCTTCAAACAAACGATAAAAACAATAAAAAACAGTAACCATAAAGCGCTTTTCGTCTCACCCCTTAGTGAGACTTCATCAGATAGTTGCAACAAGAATGTTTCAAACAGTAAATACAAATTCAAACCACATCAACTTCCTCCAAGCAAAAGACAAACCCGCCCCCAAGGTAAGCAGGAAAGAACAATTAACCCATTGTATGCTTTTTAAAAATCCAGCTTCTTGTAAAACAAGTATGTCTGCAGTAAATATATTTGTATATTGTAAATATAAATATAGCTCATCAGTTTGAAAACACTCTTAAAAGACCTATTAAAAGTATATTCAGAAATATTTAAAAAACATGCTAACATTAAAATCAATAGTTAAGGTAACAGTAAAAAGTGAGAAGTCAAGAATGAAGTGTAAAATTGAAAACAGTATAAAATAAAATACTTTACCACTTTGTGAAAAAGTATTAAAATCTTAAATAACTTTCAGTAGTAGTTAATAATGACAGTTCTAAAAAGTAGGATGAAGAAATATATAATAAAACACTTATATTAGCCCCATGTTGTCTGAATTTAAAACCATCAAGCTAAAAATCTATAAAGACTGGAGCAGAGAAAACCATGCTGTAAAGGACGTCCGGTGAATATGATAAAAGGTGGAGTAAGAGTGTACACATTCACATAAACAACTCTAAATGCAAACACATTCATGTGTAGATAACAACTAAGTGAATGTGAAAAACCATGTATATGTATAAACATGTATATACATAACTAAACAATTAAGTACATTTTTGACTATTTAGATAAATATTTAACATACCCTGTTTAAGCAAAAATGTGAAACCTTTCTTGCAGGCTGAAGTGAATAAGTTATATATCCACCTTATTAAACTCTTTAGTTTAAGGATGCAATATATGGAATAAACTTCATTCAGTCCTGGCGGGTAGCAGGCCCTGGTATGAAGTTACCATATTAATTCCAGTTTTTCTAGGAATAATGAACTAGGGCCACCCCTTCCATCACTCATAACCTGGTCAATCACTCTAAATTTAAAAGAGTGTAATGGAAAAGCACTCACATGTCTAGCCAGAGCATTTTCCTGCTTTGATGTTCTAAATCCTTTCTTTTAGTTTCCTGTCCGACTTCCCAATATAAAAAGCTGGGCAGGCTTGACATTGAGCCAAACAGACTATACTTTTAGTATTACAGTCAAATTTACCCTTTGACGCATAGGGCACTCCTCTGGTCGAGAAGTTGACCCCAACCTCCATGAAGGGGCATTGAGGGCACATGCTACACTTTATCATCCCTTTCCTCTTGCTTCCTAAACTGTCTTCCTTCCTAGTCTGTAATAAGTTTTTTAAATTCCTGCCATGTCTAAAAACTACTCTGGGGGGGGGTCCCTCAATTTAGCATATAAATTGTGGTCAAGGACTATTAAATCCCAGTTCTTATTAATGATGTCTTTGATATCATAACTATTGCTACTAAAAGTAGTAATAAAAGTGGACCCTACTAAAGGAGCATCATCATGAACCAGCCGAACTTGGTTGATTTCCATTTGTTCCTCATTAATTTTAACCCCCAGTATAGGTTGGTACATGCCCCTATGTCTCTTGTTTTGTACTTCTCTTACCAGTTCCCTAACCATAGATAGAGGATATCCCCTCTTGATAAACATGTCCTGAAGTTGATTACATTCTAGTAAAAACTCCTCTTGTGTGAAAACCATCCAAGCTGCTTGTACCAGTTGGCCTTTTATAACTGAACGCTTTTGAAATAGTGGATGCCAACTGTCAAAATGTAAAAAAACGTTTGAGTAGGTATCTTTCCTGAAAATACGAACTGTATAGCAACCATTAATTAGGTCCTTTTTTAAGTCAACATCCAGGTAAGCTATGCTTTCCATGTGGAAAGTATGTGTGAACTGTAAAAAAAAGTGGTAATTTTGAGGTATGTCACTAGATTGTTAGCTTCCACCTCATCATCCTTAAACAACATAAAGATATTGTCCAGGTATCTTGTATAAAAGTGTATTTGGCTTCTAATTTCAGGTACATTTAAAATAAACTCCCTTTCCCAAGAAGCCATCACTAGGTTGGTAAAGCTGGCTCCACAGGGGGAGCCCATTGCTACACCGCTGGACTGGACGAAAAACCTGTTGTTGAAGGTAATATAATTATTAGACAACACTATGTCCAACAGTTCAGTGAGCAGAGAAATTAAACTTCTAGGGGCCACCAGTTCTAGCAGTAACAGGCTGAGCCATTCTACACCCTCAACATGCGGGATGGACGTGTACAAATCTTTAACGTCTATAGTTAGGAAATTGAAGCCCTCATTAAAATGTGAATCCTCTATACTCCTTAAAAAGGACCATGAGTCCTTGCAGATCTGTTTTTGTAATTTTACATATTTCTGCAAAAAATGGTCAATATATTTGGCTAATGGGTACGTGATGCTATTCCTGGAATCCACAAGAGGTCTCATTGGTGGATCCGAGACACTCTTGTGGATCTTGGAGATGCCAAACAAAGCTGGAATTCTAGGTGCTGGCATACATAAGAAACTGTATATATCCATGTCAGTCCTTGCCTCAATAAACAGTTCTTCTAAGTTAGCACGAATTCTCCCATAAGCGATATTTAATTCGTTACGGGACATCTCCGTGTATGCTTCAGCCATTACTATCCTTTCCATTCTATTGACATATTCATCATTATTCATTATAACCAGTCCTCCACCCTTATCTAGTTGCATCACCCTCACCCGTGCCTGTTGAACCAATTTAAGTGCTAGTTCTTCTTCATTAGTAACGTTGTGACCCTTCCCTTTACTTTGATTTTGTACACAAATGCAATTGAATAAGTCCATTTCACAAACATGTTCAAACATTGTTAATGTCGGGTGTAGTGGGGTCAATAGGTACTACGTACATAGACCGGATTCTGAGATTGATGTCTAGCCCCAAACAAGTAACTAAAGTTAAGCTTTCTTGTGAATAATTTTAAGTCAATTATAGTGTCAGCAAAGGAGGCTTTGTGAGATGGAACAAAGGTTAATCCTTTCGCTAATAAATCCGCTAGCTCAATGCTCACTTTCAGTGTGGATAAATTAAAAATTTTAAAGTCACCTTGGCTATTGTATACCAGTTCAAAGTTGTTCTCCGCACTGGGTTGTTGTGGGTCCGATACTAATAACTAATCAAGTTCCTATAGTTCACCCTGGGAAGACCCTGCCTCAGGTTGTACCCCAAGGCTTGTGACCGAAAATTCTGCTGGTTTCCAAAGTTGTTGTTATTATTCCTATATTGGTTACCAGTTTCATTCCGGCCTTGTGTAGTTTCCCTAGAGGTGCCTACGGCCTGCTCACGTAGGGACGGACCCTGGCCCCTGTTGCCATCTAACCCAGGGCTGACCCCAGCTTGATAACTGGTATTTACTGCATACATACTTGTTTTACAAGAAGCTGGATTTTTAAAGAAGAATACAATGGGTTCATTGTTCTTTCCTGTTTACCTTGGGGGCGGATTTGTCTTTTGCTTGGAGGAAGTTTATGTGGTTTGAATTTGTATTTACTGTTTGAAACATTCTTGTTGCAACTGTCTGATGAAGTCTCACTAAGGGGTGAGATGAAAAGCACTTTATGGTTACTGTTTTTTATTGTTTTTATTATTTGATTGAAGCAAAGTCTGAAGAATAAACTTTGGAAACTACTACTGTCTGCGTGCCTCAAGCCCTCTTGCCTACATTCCTGTTTTTGCAGTTACCTGTTTCAGTATTCCAAGTCTGTCTAGTAAGTTGGGTATTGTGTCAAATGCCTAGGCCAGGCCAAGGTAGGCAGTGTGAACCATTATGCCCTCATCCATTGCTTTGGTGACCTTCTCAAAGAAGTCCACCAGGTTGAGTAGGCATGATCTGCCCTTGACAAAAGCAAACTGGGTTGTGTCCAGTGTCTGGAAGTTTACTATATCCCTATTGATCATGTCCACAATTATTCTTTTCATGGCTTTACATATAAGACTAGTGAGCCTTATGGGTCTGTAGTTTCCAGGGTCTGTAGATGGCCCACCTTTTTGCAGAGGGATGAGTGTAGCTGTTCTCTATTCATGAGGCATGAAGCCTATTTGAAGGCTATAGTTAAATAGCAATTCCAGAGCCTGATAGGTCATGTTTCATGCTATTTAGAAGGCATCCTGGGATATTGTCTGGCCCCATTGATGCAGTGTTGTTGACCTTAGAGACAAAGCATTAAGGACTTGTTCCCTAGTGATAGCAGGGGATTTATATTTGATGGTATTTCCTGAGGGAAAGGAGCAATATCCAATATAAAAAAGTAACAACCTTTCATTTTGTAATGCATGTCTTTTTTGCATGACAGTTGGGATCTGGAAGGAGAGAGAACAGGCAGGAGACTCTTCATAGAAGCTGCTCTTTATGTATGCAGCAAGGGAGAGGGATACAAACCAAAGGAGAAGACCATTGCAATGGTTAGTGCAGAGGAAATTGAGAGAGGCATTCAAGATGATACATGAGAGAAGGAAAAGGGTAGAAGGGAAGGCAGCAATGGAGAATAAGAAAACTGACTTGTCTAAACATGGACTAAACTTGGCTAGGCTCATAAGGGCCTCAGGGCCAATAGCCTAGTAACCTCCTATGACCCTATGATGCTATGATCCTATGTTAAGGCATTTAAAGGACAGCTTAATGTGTATTGCTTCCTGCTATTAACCAAATGCAGTCCAGTGTAACTTTGTATCATACAAGCTTATCAGAATATGGTACAGTTATTGATTACAAAATGGAGAGTGTGTGTGGGAGTGAAAAGGAATTATGCTGAAATAAAATGCAAAAATAAAAGAGGATAGAGAAGTGGGGCATAGTGCAGCAAAATGACGTTGTGAAGAAGAAAGCAGAGTAGAGGCATCAGAAGTAAAAGAGGAAAGACAGTGCAGTGTTAGTATGCAGAAGAGCAGGTATATAAAGATAAGAGTAGCACTTAAAATATCAGGTATGTGAAAAGTAGACAGAGAAAATCAATGGATGAAATAAGGATTTCTTCAATAAGCATCTATCCTAGGGGTGATAGCAAAGTAAAACAAGATGTGACATTTCTGTGCTATACAACCTCAACCTTCTCTGTTCATAGGTTTATGGGTTCATAGGTAGGTACTAGACTATCAGCCCTAGGGCCCGTACAAGCCTAGCCAAAAAATGTACCCTGGCTTTCGCCACCCAAGAAAATTATTTTCCTGTGCCCCTGTCGAGCAGAGCCACAGAAGTGATCCCTGGGGTGAATTTCCCATTTCCCATCCAATCATCAAGATTTTTCTTGAAGAGTGCTAATGAGGAGCTCTGTTTGACAAAGATAGGTAGTCTGTTCCAGAGTATGGGAAGTCTCTGGGACAGGAATCTATCCCTCCAGCATGTTCTGTTTATTGTGGTGAGAAGGTTAAGGTCCCTAGAGCATGTAGCTCGGAGGGATTGGGATTTCTTTAAGTGGAGCATGTCCAACAGCTCTGGGTTTGGCATAGCTTTGTGTGTTAGGCAGAGATCGCCCCCTGAGTAGGCGATATGCAATGGAGTAAAGCTGTAGTTTTTTGAGACGGTCTGCACAGGGCATATGTCTGAGGCCAGTAATCCTCTTTGTGAGGTATTTCTGTGGTCTTTCCAGTTGTTATAGATGTCTTGTGAGGTACATACCAAAAGGGGTGTTGTACTCTATAATGGGTCTAATGAGTGATTAGCAGAGGGGAACAATGACCTCTTTTTTTCTGGATGAGAATCCTTTTGTGATGAGATGAGCCACGTAGAAGGATTTCCTGACCACTGTGGCGATGTGATTATCAAAGGAGAGACTACTGTCCACCTGTGTCCCAAGGTCTCATCACATTTTTGGCATTAAGTAGACTACCAGCTATGTGGTAGTTCATGGGTACAGAGTTTTTACCAAAGGGGATGACAATACACTTTTTGGCATTGAGCTTCAGGCCATGGCTTTGACACCAGGTATCTGTCTCATTGAGGCCCTTTTGTAGTTTGTCCACATCGTTAGGAGTTTCGATTATGGCTCCTAGTTTGCAGTCATCTGCAAACTTTGTTAGCCAAAGACCTTCTGTGTTGGCCTGCACTTCAGAGAAGTAGATACCAAACAGGAGAGGACCTAGGACTGAACCCTGTGGTACTCCACTTGTCACTGGTCTGATGTCGGATTTGGAATCCGCTACTTTCACAGTGTGGGTTCTGTCCGTTGCTTATTTTAAAACTGTCTCGCTATGTTAAACTCATTTAACATAGCGAGACACTAAAAAAAAGCAACGGAGATCTTGCTTTCTCCGTTGCTTTTTAAAACTATCTCGCTATGTTAAATGGGTTTAACATGCGAGACAGTTTAAAAAGCAACGGAGATCTCCGTTGCTTATTTTAAAGCTGTCTCGCTATGTTGAACCCATTTAACATAGCGAGACAGTGTTTTAAAACGAGTTATACTAATGGAAAAAGTCCGGCGGCTGGACCTTTTCCATTAGTATAACTCGATTTACAACGGGCACGCTGGCCAATCAGCGTGCACGTTTTGGGGGGGTCATGGTATAATATGTATGAGAGGCTGTTAGAACGACTTATGTTGCCTATTGACAGACTCCTCACATAGCACATAGCAATCTTTATGACAGACAGAATACATTTTATTTCTACTGTCTAGCAGACAATGAGAACAGGTATATATTGAAACTATTTCAATATTATGACCTGCTGAAAAAGAAGCATGATATACTGCAGGAAAACTTTAATCACATTTTCTCCCACAGCTCTGTTAATTGTTTTAAGAAGACCAGCATTTCAGGGATGTTAAAATGTTAGCTACATATTATTTCTAGTAAATGTAATTGCATCACCTTGATTATTTTAAAAGAGCTTATGTATAGCAAGGTCCTGAGCATTTTAATATTATGTGGCATATACAAGATGTTCTGGAGAAAAAAAGTCAAATTATGTCAGTGACAGGATTTGAATAAAAGTTGCAGAATCAAGGAAATGTTAAGCTTCCAACATGGTAATCAAGTAAAAACTGACAACTTGCAGATTACTGTGGCCACACCACTGTGCTCTCTGCAAAATTCTAATTAACTAACAAATTATCTGATAACGTCCTGATGCTGTTCCCAGGTAACTGCCTTCTAAGCCTTTTTCAGGTGGACTCTTGGAGCCAATAATAAAACAGATATAATATATGCAACCTTATGCAGTCAGCTTTCTTTTGTCTTGTAGTGTTCAATCACTCTGACAGATTCAAAAAATATTATTCTGAAGAGTTTAAATTTTGACATTTCAAATAATTACCAAGTAACTCATGTCTGCTGAAGAAAAGTTAAATTAGACTACACATTTCTACTATCTCTCTCTCTCTCTCTGAATATTTTAATCTCTCTCACACACACACACACACACACACACACACACACACACACACACACACTTCCATGCATAAACGTTCCATTGACCAATTTATCATTTTTGTTTTAGATTGAATAAAATACTTAGCCAAATATTGCACAGGCTTAGCGACTTGCTATATACGCGTGGGATAGTAACATTCTTTACATGTAGTTTTCCCGAGTACCAGTAATTAAAAAAAAAAAAACAGCTCTTGAAAATAGGGGTTACATAAGTAATAACAAGATGTGAAATTCTGTCAAACTCTAGATTGTTCTGGAAGAATGAATCTACCTATAGTAACATTTAAGGTACAAGGTTTTACTACAATGAATGCAAAACCATGGGAACAGTTTTTAGGACAGGATATGGCATTCATGTCAGTCATCTGTCTACCATATTTCTGGATTTGGCAGGAATAAAGTATTTCTCACCTGTTAATGTGTAGCAGCTTGCACTTTCTACATTTGCATAATAAAGGGGAAATGCAATAGGTTCAGCACCCTGCAAGAGGCTAACAAGAGACTATGGACTTGTAATGAGGTTTTTTTTTTTTGCTTTTATGCAGTAATTTATTGCCAATTTTTGCATTTAGCTTTCAAGTGAGGAAGTGTTTTCAATAGTCATTAAAATCATAAAAAACAATAGTTGTGCAGGTGGCACTTAGCCTTTTCAAATCTGTATTAAATGCATGGGGTAAAGGACATTTAACTGAAGGCAGTTGCTATATAAGTTAGCAATGTAGAAGTTTTATACTGCCCTCTGTACTGTATTTCCTTCCATATTAGGTAACATATTTCAATGAGCTTACTATCAAAATGTGGAACAGCACATATGCAAAACTGGGATGGTCGAATGCGTGTTTCCCAGTTTCCGTAATGTTAGTATTCGTTCGCTAATATGAGGTTGACATTCTGAATGGAGATTGCATTACAGTGAGGACTGGGAAATTTACCCTTTTCCTTATTGAAGTGCGATCTCAGCCCCCTGCAAAACCATAAAAACATGTGCATTAGATGTACAATTCCTACGGCAGCTTCACCACAACAGCCTGAGTGTCTGATGTCACCTCCTGACATTTCAAATAAGTTTGAAAGCAGACATCGAGGTGATTATTTCCAACATTCTGTAAAAGTGACATTACCAGATTCAACATGTCAGTTCGAGCAAATGAAAAGATTTTGTTGTGACATTCAATATTTTCATAGTAAACCACTTCAATGTGTATTCTTATGACCCTGAATTGTTATTAATGTCTTAACATTAGAAATAAAAATCCAAAGAACAAAGGAAATGACTCAAAGTTACTGATGTTATTTCCTAGCAACAAACATCCAACCAACCAGCACAGGCCCGACATCCCCCCTGAGCACATATACACTAATCATTTTCTTTAGTTAATTCTTCTTTCTCAGACTGGAGGCACTTAGTTTTCTTCCTGGTATGTCCTGATGATAGATGCAATCTGAGTTGCTTTTATGTGTATTTTTACACTTCATCAGACTTTCGTTGCATTGAACTTGAAACCTCCCAAACGTTGGTAGTTAAGGCTGAGTTTCAGACTGGGTAAAAGAATGTCGACTATTGCGAGAGAAAAAAATACAGCAGACAGGACTGTTATAAGTAGAGATGTCTGTCACTAAACTGCCACAGATAGAAATTTGTGGCACAGTAGAAGCTGTAAACAAAAGCCCTGCCATATATTTTAACTATGACTTTCCCACATAAATTTAATAGCTATGATTGCAAAGTTGGACTGCTGATTTAGGTTGCTGAGGTACTATGCCTCTCTTCAACAATTAGTACTTGAACTCCTGTAGCCAACCGTATCCTTAATGTGATGATCCTCAGGTTAACATATACATTGCTGATTTTAGCTCTAACGTCTACTCTAAACTCTTACAGAATCTAATATAGCCTTAACATGATGATCCCCAGATTAGCATATGCATTGCCTATTTTAGCTCTCATTTCTACAGTAAACTCTTACAAAATCTAATAAAAAATTCTTAGGCTTATTTGTCTTACTCAGAAACATGAAAATCGTTGTTTTTCAATTCACAGTGCAAACTGGCTTCCAGTTTCCACTTCCTTTTCAGCTCATTCATTTACAAGGTATTACATTATTAAGTAAACTTTTAATCAACTCTTCTGACTACTCTGTAAAGTTTGGGAGCTCCACAGCTTACCAGGCATTCTTATATATTTCAGATGGTGAAAAAGCCTTGTCAAAACCTGCACCATTCACATGAAATTCACTCTCTAAAGAACTTTGGAAAATGCATCCACTTCCACTACATGTGCTTGTGTGCTTGTAGTTTTTGACATTCTTGATCACTTAATGGCAAGTGCCCCAACTCCCTCTAGCCTGATGCAAATGAATACCTAGCTCTCCCATCACCTGACCCTACTGAACTGTATAGCCTTACTAATATCCCATATGTATCTCTAAAACTCCCACTCATTCCCTAACCCTAACCATAGCACAGGTAAATATCATATCGTCAAATGCTTAATTTATCGAACACCTAATCATCAACCCCTAATCGCTGAACTACCTGTTCACTGAGAGCCCTAATCATTGAACTGGAAATCATTGAAATATTTTACTTGGCCATTCTGAAAAAAATGTTGTGTGATTGACATGCAGAATGGCCATAATTTAGCCATTCCCTCATTGAAGTACAATCTCGGAGTTGGTATATTTAATTTGCAGGGGGTGGTGGGGGGTGCAGGTCCCCACAAGGGGGTGCAGGGGGCAAAAACGTAAAAAAGTTTACCTTCCATGGTGTTCGCCAACTAAAACATTTTAATAATTTCCAGTTTGATGAATAAGTCCTTCAGTGAATAGGTAGTTTGGGGATTAGGGTTTGACAATTAGGTGTTCAATAAATTAAGCATTCAACAATATGCTATAGACCCCCATAGCACTCTCATTCTTCCTCCAAAAGTCCCTGATTACTCTGTATCCCTAAAATACCCTTCCTGCTCCCTAATCCTAAACTTCCCTCCTGCCTCCTTAAAACTAAAGTCCTCCCTCCATAAACCAAAATCCCTCTCCCACCTGCTGCCTGAAACCCCAACCTCAGCCCACTGCTACCCATTCCTTCCTCATGACTGCCACATTATCCTTACCCAAATTTGGTTACTGTCCTGGGAGAGATGCTGCATCAAACCTGAATGTGTAATTGAGTTCAAATGGGACTGACTGGTCATGTGGGCTACAAGACATCTGAGTCTCTGGTTATGATATAGTGGTATTTGAGTGCCTGGGACTTGGTCACTTGTAGTTGACCCTTGGAAAATAAACAACTTCACTCATTTCTGCAATCAGCTTAAACTCTGTAAAAAAAAAAAAAAATCAGTGTGCACACGTTTCATTAACAAAGGTTAATTATGGCATTTTAAACCAAAAGCATTCATCCTTATTTTCTCATGTTGTATATATTGTATATACTGTATGTACTTTATTTACTCCCGGTCAACACATTTAAATAAATAAATAAATAAATAAATTTAACAGGCATTAACTCATTCCTTTACACTATCTTCAATGTCTGTTCTTCTGTTGCTGTCTTTTAGTTTTCCTTACGTATTGAAGAATATCGCACTGTATTGTGTTAATTATATCTTTTTCTGGTCCATAGAAATCTCTTCTCTGTAGTTGTTCATAAGTTCATAGGTTCTTAGGTTCATAGGTTGTCATTGTCTTATGGCCTAGGCTGTGACTGAAAAGGGTGTTTAGACCAGTTCACTCACTCAATTAACACACTTACAAAATAATTTAATTAAAAATTAAATCTAAAGTGACAATTTCCATTTCTCAGCCATACCTTCAAGAACAACTGAATTAGTGCTTCTGTGCTACTCTGTTAGACAAAGGTACAAGCTATGGACCCCAAGACCATAGCATGAATAAAACATTTACATTTCTTCACTGTATCTATGCCTCACCTTTAGCTTGCAGTAGCAAGCTTGTCTGTTACCATCAAAAGTAATTATTTTATGAGTATTCTTTCACCATTCCTAAATCTTATAATAAATCCTCCAAGATCTACCACAGCTTTATTTATCCCATCAAGTCATGTTCTAGCCTCCTGTGTACTCACCTCCTTAAACCTACATTGCTGCTCTTTTTTTCCTTGCATTTTACACTGATTTGTAATATTTATCCATGTTTTGACAGTTTTCATTTATTTTGGATTATCAGAGATTGCATTAAATCTTTAATATCCGATGTACTATTCATGTTGAACACAAACTGTTTAGGAAGGTCAAGAAATAGTTCAGTATATGGTCAGTGTGGCCTGTTTCAGAAAAGTCCATTCAACTTAGTGGAGTGATTGAAATGACATTTGCTCAAGGTCACACCATCCCTTACTTCATGATGCACTTATTTCACAGGTAAATATATTACGGGGGGAGGGTGAAGAACATCTCTCCCAACATGGTGGCTGTGGCAGCACTAGAAACATTTCATATTTTCTTTTAACTTTCACCAAAGTGTTGTTTGGTCATTTGGATGTGACAGTCTTGGATGAAAAACTCATAAACAAGCCCCTCTATATACAAGTAATTTTCTAGCAAGAGGTAAATCAACTTGCCTATACTTGCTGTTTGGAATGTTGTAATCTGCTAGACAACAATGCTCTCTGGCAGTAACTGCTGCACTGAGAAACAAAAAGCCAAGGAATACGTCAGCCACTGTAAAATGAAAGCCAACAAAAAGAAAAACAATGGAATCAGGCAGTAATTGCTGCATACTTGATCATGCAAAAGACAATTATTTTTTGTTTTGCATTTGATTTAATTCTTTATTTATTTGTAATGGTTTCTGTCCTTTTTTGTAAGGTGATTTCATAAATAAGCCATAAAGCAAAGACTGACTCGCTCACCTGTCTGTATGTTCCTTGAGAACCTGATAAATGCTGATCTTTAATGTTTCATTTTCATAACGACTGTTGCTCTTGTCTTTGTAGAGCCTGAATTCAGCTGCAGTAATGGCTTCACCATGGGGAATTTGAGTGAGGTCAAACTGAAATTCTTTATAGTGTCTCCTTTGGTGAGAAAAATCTTTGTCTTTTTCAACTAAAAAACAAAAAGTTAAATCTAAGTATTGCAAGTAAATATGATTGCCAGTGATATAAGCCATTATGAAATAAAACATCTTACAATAAGAGATAAGTTGTTATATTTATTAATGCAAAAGTAGACACCAATAACAGGTCAGGTTTATGCCTGTATTAAAACACCATTGAAGAGAGTAATGCAATACTTAAAATATAATATAATACAATATAATATAATACTTTGACAAGTATTTTTATAATAAAGACATTTCTCTTTCTAGGGAAAAATATTAAAATATGCAATTCTCTCTCTTTCTCTGAATCTCTCATAATAAATACGTACAAACCTAAGATATTCACAGAAAGTGAAAATATATTGCCCATTTGTACTTATGACAGTGGCCATTTTTCAGAATCTATATTTGCAGGAAGGATAGATAAATGTTATTTGAGGTATCATCCTTTAAACAATGAAAGAAAAATATTCAAAGCAGGTAAGTTGAGAGAAAAAAAAGCATCATGCAGGCTTACATTGTTACATGTTTTTATACCTTAGTTACCGAGCTGCTGAAGAAATAGACTAAGTGGTCTGCAGAACAGGATCTTCAGAGAGTCCACTTAAATTAAATACAGATACCAGGACTGCAGAGGTTTTCACTGTGTTGACTGGAGGACGGTGAAAGTAAATACTGTTAAAAAATTGATTGAACAAACTAATAAATCAATCGTGACTGGTCTGAACGTGACGTACCCCTTGTGGTATATCCATCAAAGTAAGGGGGGAGTAAGAGAGAGGACCTACACCATTAGAATGGCATAAAAATTTTAACATTCAAAATGTATATGCAGGTTATCACCTTTATTAAGTATATATTCATTTATGTGTAATGGTAGCTGCAGTTTGTTCAACAGACACTATTGCTTGCACCCCACTCAATGAGCTGAACAGTGCAGTTCATTCCTGATGTTCTAGGTGACAAACAAGTACTACACCCTGACTAATGGGTCACCGTGCTTCTTTTCTTATATACTGGTGTTGTAATATTCTTGCACAGTTACTGACATACCAAGCTTCAAAATGATTAGCAGTTCTCAAAAAGAATACTTCAAGTACATATGTTCTAAATTATATTCTGGAAGTCAATGGCCCACATCCACAGCATGAGATTGACTACAGTAACAGTTCATGCATATCAACTCCTTCCTTTTACTTTACTTTCTTTTCCTGATAAAAAAAAACTGTACAATACTTAGCATACCAAAATAATGAGGGTTGCCACCTGTAAAACATTTTTCTTTGCAGTTAGGAATGCATAATATCTCTCAGGAAATTCAGTTTTGGTGAGTGCTTGTCAGGTATTTTGTGGTCCCACATGTATTCAAAAACATTTTCTCAAGTCATGTACTCTCTCACTTGCATTTATGGGTTTTACAGAGGTTCTGCTGTTTGAATAGTACTTTATTTATTTGAACAGGCAAATTGTGAGGTGTGGAATATGACATTTAGCAGATAATTAGTCTTAACACCCAATTATTTTCATGTTTGTGATGCAGCAAAAGCTGTAAGAATCTGAGCCTTCTTACAAAAGCAAAAGATTAGATAACTTTTTGTTTTACTTAATAGGTTTTACAGTAAAAATACACGTGCTTTTACAATTCAGACCTCTGCTGCAATCGGTTTAGTACTCTACTGGAAATACCATTATATACATAATGTGTGGTTTAACAGAAAAGACTGTAGCACTACAAGAGGTCCTTCAATGTTTTTGCAGTATTTGTTCACCTTAGGCTATATAACTTCCATTGTTTTACATCAAACTGTAGGATTTCCATTTTATGCTTTATGTACTTGTAACTTACTTCTCCAGCATTATGCATTCTGTTTGCCTCTCTGGGCATCCTACACTGAAAACTGGCTTTGAGTCAGAAAGACAGCTCCAGGTAAACCATTTATCTATATGTGCACTTCTGTGTGCAAATTAATAAAAAAAAAAAAAAAAAAAATATATATATATATATATATATATACACGCACACACACACACACACACACACACACACACACACACACACATATATATATATATATATATATATATATATATATATATATATATATATGCATGTATATTTATCTATCTATCTATCTATCTATCTATCTATATATATATATATATATATATATATATATATATATATATATACGCATACACACACACACAGAATTAATACAATGTCAACTCATATAACAGCGAGAAGACGTCAGCAAAAATTTAAATGAACAAACTCCTGGAATGGCATATTTTGCCTCCAGGAAACTGACCACTTGGCCACTGATAAATAAAACTAAATCCGAAGCAAAGTAAACCTACTGAAGTGGGGTGCTGCACCCCCATACCCGCTAACTAAATATACCAACCCTGAGAGCACACTACAGTAGAGGAAAAGGGCAAAGCTTGCCATGTTGGCCAAGTGGTTAGTTTCCTGGAGGCAAAATAGACCATTCCTGGAGTTCATTCATTTAAAATGTTGCTGATGTTGTCTCGCTATTATGCGAGTTGATATTATGTTAATTAAAGGATTTAAAGGGAATCCATACACACAAATATACACATATACATACATATACTATGGACAGAAATTACAATCCTAGCAACACTAAGGCTGCAAGAGCAAATGTGAACCAGTTTGCACTGAGTACATACTGTCTGGCAGTGTTTCCATTTTCCAAGGAACAGTGGAATCAGAGTTAGCATATATAAGTAGCACAGATGTGGGGTGCAGTCCCCCCCATGAAGCTGGTAACTGTGATGATGTGAGGTAGTGCCAGCTATGCCAGAGAGAGTAGGGCAGTGGACATTTAATATATGCCAGCATAACTAGTTGGAGTTTTGTAAAGAATATGTCATTTGTATATCAAACTGATTTGTACAGGTGCTTGTGTTGAAAATGTTATTTGTAAAGCTGCTTGTGTTAAAAATGTACCAACAGTGGGTCCTGCTGGACAGAAAAGAAATAGACCTGTATGTCAGACTATATGTTAACTGTTGAAATGAATATATTATAACAGAGGATAATATACTAGAAGAGAAGAGGTCCAGCTAGGTTAGAAAAATACTTTGAAATTAAATTACCGAATTTAGGCCATAAAGATTGCATCTTACAGTTCTGATTGCAGCCAGAGATAAAATGCCTGTGAAAACCAGGACTAGCAATCCTACTATATTGCCCTTAGGGGTGAAGTAATTGATATTCTGGAAGTGTAGAAGTTTTTGAAATGGTTTTATAGCTTCCAGATGCTATAACACATCTTGGCAAAGCTCTATGTGTGTGTATTATGACACATATGTGCTAGATTCTGGTTCAGTTTCTAGTAAAGCAGGTAGTGTAGGAACCAGAGTCAGATGACCAGATATATGTGATGTCATTCTGCAATCCAACACTGAAATGATGTTTTAATACTAGATAAGACAGAAGTCTCGGGGCAGTCTGTTTTTGAAACTTGACAAAGAAGGACCACTCACCTACTTCATCTTGCCTTGCTCTAGTAAATGAACCAGAGGGCAGTAATACTTTAGATCAGCCAGGAAAATATAGTGAGATTAGTTAAGTACTGTTTTTCTGTAGTTGTATAAATATTTCCATCGCTTTTATTTTTAATATTTCCTCTGAAACTCTGGTGTTTATTGTAAATAGATATTTAGCATTTCCATGGTCTTTTATTACTTATTATTAAATATATTTAAATTTTTCATTGTGTCTTGTCTTTTAGAGAATATTTTATCCTTTGAGAGTACATATATTTATTTGGTGACACTATGGCCACTCCTGAAAGCCTTGCTGCATTGGTCAAACACTACCATTTGTATTAGCATTAATTTTACTCAGTATAATTGGGTATCCTTGTAAGAGCCTTAGAGTAGCTGGCTTTAGAGTATTCTGGTGGCAGTATCTACCTTATAGTCTGGGCAGAGGAGGCATAGCTGGTAAATCCCAGGTGTGTGTGTGTGTGTGTGTGTGTGTGTGTGTGTGTGTGTGTGTGTGTGTGTGTGTGTGTGTGTGTGTATGAAAACCAAATCTCAAAGAGTGTGTGTGTGTCAGCTACTTGGAGCAGGGATATAGAGCACTGGTTTCACAAAGAGGGTGCTGGAGGACTTGGCTTGGAAGATTCAGCTGAGGATCTCATCTCTATGGCTGTGTCAGTGGGGAGTCTTATTTGGGGATTGGAGAGAGATAGGAACCCAGCCCCAGGACTGATTGTGCTCCCTGTGTGCTCTTAAGGGAAATTGTGCTTGGTGCAGGGAGCTGCATCTGGAAATAATGTGTGTATCCATTTTTGTTTCAAGTGAATGTACCTCACCAGTATCCATTTTGAAGATTGAGACACTTTGATTACTGGCTCAGAGGAGGGGCATCACTGTGGCTTAAAAGTTTTTTAAGGTAAGTTTCACAATTGTCTCTTTTTTGTTTGAGTCACAGTTTATTTTTTGAAATGTCTAAATTCACAGAACCGGGTTCTCCACTTCTGATGGGAAGAATGAATGTCTATACATACATATATGACATTCCAGTAATACTATGGACACAAACAAACACAGTGACTCAGGAATACAAAATATACTAGCACCCATCTGGCACAAGAGAGCTAGCACAATTGAGCAAAGTGACAAACAGAGAGACCATTGTGGATGTGCTATGCACAAATACAACCCTGTTTAGCATATAATGTGAAGGACATAAGGGTAGCTAGGAAAATAAGGAAGAGAAAGAGAACAAGCAAAGGTTAACACAGAAGTGTAACCATAGTGAAAGAGATGGAGTAAGTAAGAAGTATATTTTTTTGTGGGAAACAACTTTTTTGTAAGTTTTACAAAATTATGGTTAGTGCAGAAGTTAGAGGGATGGAAAATAGAGACAAGGTTAGCCAAATATAGAACACAGATATAGATGGACATGGTAGTATACATACAAACAGCAAAGGTGACAGTAGAGGGGGAGATGCATACAGAAGGTATACAAGTGGAGATAGGAGGAATGGGCAATGAACAAGGAATGTGGAACAACACATATAGGTTCACAGGTAAATACTAGCCTATCAGTCTGCAGACTGTTACAAGCCTAGCCAAAAATAGAAGTCAGAATCAAACCCTGTACTTTGTATATGTGAGGTAATAGCCTTATTTTCATTGGTTCATAGTTATATTCTAAGTTAATGACCACTAGGGCCTTTAATAAGCCTAGCAGTGCAACCCAACTCAGTTGTGTCCCTGTGTATCATGGACACTAATTAGGAAGGGCATTGTTAGGATGTTCCTAGAGGGTATGTGGGGATGTGTGTTAGTTTGGGCATTATAGACTGCCTCTGTCTATCAGAGACATGGGGGTTAGACCTAGGGTCAATTTCTAATTTCCTATCCATTGGTCAAGGCTATGCTTAAATATGGTTAGGGATGCACTCTGCTTCACATGGATGGGGAGCCTGTTCCAGAACATGGATCCTCTGAGACACATATCTGTCTTGCCAATGTATCTTATTAATGTCACAAGCAAAATTTAAATCTTTGGTTCTAATGGTTCTAATGCAGTTTATTTTGCAGATGTGCAAAAGGTTCATCAGAGCTGGATCTGAGGATGCCTTGTATGCCAGGCATAGATTGCCTCTCAGTAACCTGTAGGAGACCAAGTGTAGAGATATGGCTTTAAGGAGATCCATACAAGACAATGCAATTATATCCTGGATTTTCCTGTTAAGGAACCATTGTGCTCATTCCATCTGTTGCATATGTTTGGGCAGTTACATGCTGAAGGGGCATTATACTCAATGATGGGTCTGATAAGGGCCAAATAAAGTGGCAGTATGACTTTCTTGGACCTGCATATTATGCCCTTCCTTATAAGTTGGGTTACATAGAATGATTTTCTTACTGCCTTAGCCACATGTTGGTCAAAGGCTAGATTACTGTCTACATATATTCCCAGATCCCTGACTACTGGGTCAACTCTTAGACTTATCTTATCAATGGAGTAATTGGCCTGGTTGGCTGTTTTCCCAAAAGGCACTATAATGCATTTCTTGGCATTGAGTTTTAGTACATGACTTTGGCACCAGTCATTTGTCTGTTTTAGACACTCTTGTTAAGTGTTTGTGTCATAGGAGGAATCTATGGAAGCTCCCAATTTGCTCCCAAATGTCTTATCCATTACATCATCCCATTATGAGAGTCAGCAACCAAAAGGAGGTGTAACTGCATGAAAATACAATTGAAAACCAAATAAATATGTGATGTGTAAAAAGAAAATGTTTAGAATCAAATGGTAATGTCCAAATCCCATAAAATGCTCCATTGTAAAAACAAGTGTCACCCAACAGTACAAAAAATAACTTTTTTGTGCTTTGGTTTTTAACTTTCTTAAACTTGTTATGTTTTAAGTTTTTTCCTCTGTATATGGTTTATTAACTATTGTGCTATAGGAATTTACATATGGTCTGTGCCTTTAAGAAACTTAATTAGGTTTCAAGTCAGTTCTGAGGAAGTCTATGAGTACATTGATTTGGATGAAAGTGCTTAACTTGTACCTTAATTTTTAACTTTCTGTTGCTTGGAATTGGAGAAATAAATTTTTTCCAGGCACTATTTTCATCATTATGAGAGGACATTGAGAAAGGAATGGGGTGAAGTCTTGCTTGGCTTCTAGGTTGGCATAAATGGCAAACCTAGACATTACTTACCTAGGTGTCAATAACATCGGTCAGTTGCTTCTTTAGAGGCCTGATGGCTGGGGCCCTCTGGTTACATGATTTGACCAGCCATGCCAGAGGGTGCAGAATGTTTCCAATGCAGGCGACACCAGTGGCATCAGTCAGCATTCATGTGAGCTCATGTCAGGTATCAGTTTTTATCAATTAGACATCATCACATTCCAGGATGTGCTTTGTGAAGTTCTCCTGCAGGAAGAACAGGGAAATCCTGCTCTTCCTGGCACAACCCAGAGTCCTACATTCACCAATTCCGGATGTAGCTATGACTATGCATTAAGGCTCATTCATGAAGCAAAATGGTAATTCCATGAGAATGGATGCATATTCATCACTTGTCATGAAACATATTGCTGGACAACAGTATCAGGACATGGCTGGAGCATTGCACCATGATGCTATGGGCATATACATGATATATGCATAAACGTAGAGGTCACATTTTGTGCTTTTACTATGATGTGCATGGTTCATCCCAACAAGTATAGATAGTGCAGTGTGCACTGGTAGTGATTCACAGACACTCAATGGCTTCATTAGCATAGCCAACATAGCAAATGGCACTTCTTGTCATCACATAAAACATCAACACCATTGTGTACAACATCTCTTGCAACTGTACAACTTCAAAATAGAAGTTTTTCAGTAAAGTATCTTATTTATTTATTTATTTTTATTTATTTGATATTTGTTTACCGGATGGTCTGTCTGGGTTACATAACCCATTTTCAGTGTAGAGCAGGAGAGAAAAGTTCCACATTTATACAATGGTTACAAATATTATACAACAGGTTATTCAATTGAGAATACAATTGAGAATACAGATGGTTATTTATAAGGAGGCATTTAGAGTTACATTTATAATACTAAAACATGTAGGCAGGCAACTTACACAGCACTAAAATTGTAATAGTAGAACATTTACAGTTTACATACTCTACATCCATAAATGTGAAATGGTCAAGGGTTAAAGAAGGAATCATACATGGAAAAATGACCTAATCAACAAGCCCTACTGCAAATGTCAGTGAGACTGAGACTGATGAAGTGGTACATGAATAACTGGAAGCCATGGCATAGGCATGTCATTGTTGCATCTGCATGTGACTGGAGAGGTTCAAACCATAAATACAGAAAGCCATGGAAAGAGCATAATGCAAGATGCATTTGTACCAGGGATATATGCTGAGGCATGGCTACAGTACAAAAGGGGGTGAGGCTATGTATAGCAAAAAATGCAACTGATAACTGTATGAATAAGGGAGAAGGCTATGGCCATAGTTATGTGCACCCCATAGACCATCATGCGCAGCCATTAAATGACATAGTTTGCCTAGATGAGTGCAGATACTCCCATAGCCATCTGAGAGAGGCAATGCATTGAAATTTTCACCAATCAAGACAGTAAAGTACTAGTGCAGTCCCTCTGCACATATGGCATGCAGCCCCTGACAAAGGTACCCCAGACTTGCAGTATTGGGAGCAAATCTGCCAGGGACAGGTGCAGGATGTGAATTCTATAAGTGCAACAGATAAGTTCACCACTGGGGGGGGGCACCAACACAGAATCAGTATACTGTGGTTGAGAAGCTTTTGGCATGACTCATGAGGAAGGAGGATGGTCCTTATACTCAGGGTTGACTGGCACGAATGGGTCATGTATCAGTATAGGAAGTGCTAGCTTTGTAATGTCCATTACAGCTCAGCATAGCACAGTCTACTGCATGTTCTAAGTGAAGGATTGACCAAGACCCACCTGCATATCTGTGCTTCCAGACACATCTGGTCTGCAATTGTAGCAACCTTCTTGACAAGGTATGTCTGTCAATGCATGTTATAGCAGTATATTAATGTGTTTCTGTATGCATGCCACACAGGATTTAGAGATCCATTAGTACAGGGTCAGACATAACAATGAAACATAGGGCTGATGTCAGACAGTTACCTATAGCTGACAATTAAGACAATTCACAAATGGCATGTTTGCAATGCTACAGGGAAATGCATGACCCACATTCGCCATTACAGCGGCCTTTGTAGAGGTACAGGCTGAGCATACAACCTCACCGGTTCATAACAGATATCTGGTGCCTGTGAGTCACTCACACAGTGCACTGTTTACCAAACCACACAGGGACTTTCACTATGATGTGCATGGTTCAGTAAAGTGGACAAATTTACAAAGGGGAGAAATTGTGGGGAGCTATGGCATCGACATGACTCTGGGGCTAACCCTGATATGGCTATGATATTCAGAATTAATCAGTGGATGTAAATGGCAGTTTCCCAGGCACAGATGGTGGTTAACCATAACATTGTGAAGATAGTGAGTGTGCTCCACGGCTTATGGGATGTACCACTTACACAGTGGCATAGTGACAGGAAATGAACAATGTTGCAGAAGTTGCTATTTGCAAATGTTGCCTCAAGAAATCATCCATGGCTTACCAAGTTTGCAGATGATTGCAAGCTGGGCACTGTCATCAATTCCCCTGGTGATGTGGACATCCTCCAAGATGGTCTCATCCAAACAAATGACTGGTACCAGAAACATGGCCTCAAGCTGAATATCAAAAAAATGTGTCATCATCCCCTTTGGGGAGAGTGACATCCCCACAAATTTTCACAATAATAACAATGTCTTAAGCATGCAATCAGTCATGAGGGATTTGGGCACCAAGGTTGATAGTAACCTGACTTTTTACCACCATGCTGCTTCCATTGTACAGAAAGCTTTCTACATGGCCCACCTCATAAGTAAAGGCATCTCATCCAGGGACAAGGAAGTCATAACATCCCTGTATTCTTCCCTTATAAGGCCCATTATTGAGCACAACACCCTGTTCGGCATGTACCTTGCAAAGCACAGGCAGCAGCTGGAGAGACCACGGGGATTCCTCACTAGGATAATCTAGGGCCTCCAAAATGTACCATACACAGATAGGTTAAAAGCCCTATTCCTCTACTCAGTTTTATACAGACTCCTCAGAGGCGACCTCTGTCTGGCATACAAGGTGATCTCGGACCCCACTTTTATGAGACTGCTGCATATAAGCAAGTCAAGCTCCACTCGACTAACCCACATGCACGGTCTCAACCTGGTCTGTGACATCAATAGGACTTGTTCACAGGATAGATTTCTGTCCCAGAGACTCCTCATCTGTGGAATAGTCTTCCTCTCCACATCAAGCAGAGCACCTCATTACCCCTTTATAAGCACAACCTCGATAACTGGATGGGAAACAGAAAATACATCCTGGGATTCAACCCGTGTCCCTGCTGGGCAGGGGCATTGGGTGCTGACTTGTCTAAACATGGGTTAAACACTTGGCTAGGCATATAAGGGCCTCAGGGCCAATAGTCTAGCAACTTCTTGTGATCTTGTTACAACCTCCACCTGGTCAGCCTTCACAAGTCATACAGTCTATGGCCATGAAAGGGTCTAGATGCAAGGTGGCCAGGCACAGATCATCCCATGTCAGGCTATAAAGACCATTGTTGAGAAAGCATTATTGTTGCTTATGGGCACAGAGTGTTTTCCACTCCCATTTGTTGGCATTGTCTAGGTAGTCAACAGTGAGGCCTCAACAGCTCAACACCTAGGTCACCTCATCAGGCTGCACATTCATGACCCTGTAGTCATATCCCATTGGTATCTGTGAGGATATAACTTGCCATCCCTATCTGAGGGAGCTGTCCATGTCATGGGTGATGGTGTTCATCAGGTTCAGCACAACGTCCCCCCATCAGGGTACATGCACACCCTCAAGTAGTTCTGCCACTTCCCTACCATGGACAACATCAATCCCTGATACCATCAGCCAGCAAAATGGACAGCACCAATGGTCAAATCATAGTAGCTTAACCCCACAACTAAAGAATAATGTTCCTGACTCCCCCATAACTTCCAAGAGTATGTTGTTAGCATGTTCACCTCCCATAACCATACCATATATTACAATGTTGCAAGCCACCTGATAAACAAAACAAAGATAGACAGAGAGAGATAAAAAGACAGATAGACAGATAGATCGATAGATAGATTAGATAGATAGATAGATAGATAGATAGATAGATAGATAGATAGATAGATAGATAGACAGATTGATATATAACTTGATAGAAAAATAAAACCATTTCTTACATTTCATGATCAGTATTACTGAATTTTCAATTACATGTTTGAAAGAGTGGGAGAAAATATGCAACACCGGCATATCTAGTAGTTTAATAAAGAAAATGAAGACTATATACTGTTAATCAGCTTCATCCTACCGTTAAAGGTTTGATTTCATCAGTCCCCTCTTGCCTACTACATGACTAAGCAATTCACTTAATTAAATTGCAGTCCCAGCTAATAAATGAATAAAAAAATCTAGGCATATGTGGTACCCTGCTGGTCAATCATATGGCAAATAATCCAAAAAAAAAGTTCAGCATTCTATTTACTTTTTCTAAAATTCATTGAAACAAGCATGATTTTTTTTCTACAGAATACACAGACCTTGCAGGAATAACCTGATAAAAAGTTGCATTGCATTTTCTATTTCTATGCACTGTATCCCATTTCCACAATCACCATTAATCTTCTCATATTACTACTAACTTTAGTATATTATATCTCAACAAAGCAATTATGTATCACTTCTCACATAAATGTAATCTCCAGCACATTTACTAATTGCAATCTTTTATTTAATCTTTAAAAAAGTTCATTTTATTTAATCTTTGGTAACTGGGGTAGAACCCTAATCCTCATGGACCATTTTCAGCAGTAAACATTACATTATAAATCTAAACATTACAACCAAAAATCAAAATTACATTGCAACGTGAAAAAAATAAAAATGCTGGCTTTAATTAGTAGACAAAAAGAAAAGATTAGTAAAGAAGCATACAGTGTACACAAATATGAAGTATTTTACAAAATAGGTAAGGAGAGATGGAGTGTGGGTGAAGACGAGAATGATAGAAAAGGAAGTACATGAAGGGGTAAGAGTGAGAAGTGTATAAGGGATGAATTCTGGAGAATAATGGAAGGTGAAAGGTACAAAGGTGAGGGACACAGGTGGGCTAAAAGGAGGAAGGATAGGGCATTAGCAAAGAGGGTGGAAGGAAAAAATGCTACAATTACAATAAATGGTGTTATTTAGTGGAGGAATATCAATTGGAAGTGGAGAGGTACAGGGAAGCATTTAGTGTCACGTGATGCTTTGGTTTGTGAAGCATTTACTTATAGGTTCATATGTGAATACTAGGCCAACTTCCTAGAAGTGACATTTTAAGCTTAGCTAATAACCCTAGATCAGAATCAAACACGGTAGCTTGTGCCTATGAAATGAAAACTTTAACCATTATGCCAAACCTTCCCACAGATAGGGAACATTGAGATCTGAACCTACACATAGGCAAACAATATTCATTTTGCTAAATTGTTTAACCATTTGAGCTAATGGACATGACATTATCAGTTGTTAACCTCTCATCAACAGTACATTTATTACCATTTACCAGCTATATAATCTCTAAAGTAAATATCTCAGCACTGATTGGAGTGTATGTAATTGGCCTACAATATAATTTCCTAATACATGCTGACTTTCTAATTTGGAAATAACTGCCTAGGGTAGAAAAATAAACATTCATAATAATAATAATAAATACTCTTTTAACTATCACACAGTAGACAATAGACCTCCAGCTACAACTATGACACAATCATAGAAATGAAGCATTGTCATAGTTTTAGATATTTTAGGTGAAGAATATGTGTGGGAACAAATCTTAATCACATTATGACAGATGAGAGTTTTTGTGTGAGGGCAGTTGCATAGTTATTTTTTCCTCCCTGCAGCTTATTATCAGCTCTACTCGGCTCCTCTCTTCATTCACCTGCTCTACTGAACTCCCTTAGCCTGTCCTGAGATCAACCTGATCCTCATCTGGAGTCGATGGGGAAATCAGGGACACCGATGCAGCATTGTGCTGCTTCGCAGGGAGTTTACCTTTACTGCTGTTTCCTTTCTGCAGCCTTGGATAACTCTCTGATTGCCCTCTGGAAGTATATGCATGCTTCCATACATGCACAACCACCCAAATGAGTGGTTCACCTCTCATGCACCACAGAGCTAGTCAGGCCGATATGCTGCTTATTACCTTGAGCCTTTAAGCTGTTGCTTCCTCCCACGCTGGGAGGGCTGACACTGGCCACTCCCTAAGTACATTGTTTCTTTGCTTTTAATATGTGTATGGCCTATGCTGCCAAAGACGTAAGCTATGGTTCCTTTAATTATGAGTTCTGAATTCTGAGAGTGCAAGCTGAGCCATTTTGAGCTGAGCATGTAGAGGTTTCTGGAGAATGGCTCGGGAGATTAAAAATGCAGTGAAAAAAAGGGACAAAAACTTTAATTTGCATGTAACCTGCAGGTAAAAAGCAGTAACTACTTTGAAGTTTGCTGTAATAAAGTAGCTGATGCACAGTAACAGGTGAACCACCAAAACCATAACTAGAGCAGGGTAAAGAGGACTGCTGGTCCACCTGTGAGCTGTTAGGGGTGCAATTGGTGGTTACTGATAAGGAGCAAGTGCACTGTGGCATTTATTTAAGACACTGTAGGTGATATCAAGGCTTCTTAAATGAATGTATTTAGGAGCTTACTGTTCTAATAACTGTAGCAATGGGGTTATTCTGTTATAGTTATTTATAACACACTGAATCAGTAAATGCATTCATTGCAGAAGCCAGAGTATCACCAATGTCTACATAAATGGGTGAATAAATGCAATAAATGCCAGCACTCAGCACTGGCACTCATTTTTTTCAGCTTTGAAACTCAGGAAAAAAAATGTT